>NW_025765575.1:0-141605 GCF_003918875.1 Haliotis rubra | reverse complement strand
TGGTATTTAGGTAGAAAAACATTGTAGTCTACAGATACAAACTCGATTTTTACAAAATGTGAGGTAATCAAGCTGGTTTTGACATCCTCGAATCCCTGGCTAAGACGTACCGAACGCTT
Source organism: Haliotis rubra (assembly GCF_003918875.1). Taxonomy (NCBI): domain Eukaryota; kingdom Metazoa; phylum Mollusca; class Gastropoda; order Lepetellida; family Haliotidae; genus Haliotis; species Haliotis rubra. Next base: position 141,486 of record NW_025765575.1, on the reverse strand, counting down.
GTAATGTAGAAAGTATGTTCCAATTATTCGCGAGACCAATACACTCCAAGCTGTCTAATTCTTGCAAATACTACCCGAACGGGTCATATATTGGTATTTAGGTAGAAACATTGTAGTCTACAGATACAAACTCGATTTTACAAATTGTGAGGTAATCAAGCTTGGTTTTGACATCCTCGAATCCTGGCTAAGACGTACCGAACGCTTGTAATGTAGAAAGTATGTTCCAATTATTCGTGAGACCCCTACACTCCGAGCTGTCTAATTCTTGCAAATACTACCCGAAAGTGTTATATATTGGTATTTAGGTAGAAACATTGTTGTCTACAGATACAAACCCGATTTTTACAAAATGTGAGGTAATCAAGCTGGTTTTGACATCCTCGAATCCCGGGCTAAGACGGACCGAATGCTTGTAATGTAGAAAGTATGTTCCAATTATTCGCGAGACCAATGCACTTTGAGCTGTCTAATTCTTGCAAATACTACCCGAACGGGTCATTTATTGGTATTTAGGTAGAAAACATTGTAGTCTACAGATACAAACTCGATTTTTACGAAATGTGAGGTAATCAAGCTGGTTTTGACTTCCTCGAATCCCGGCTAAGACAAACGCTTGTAATGTAGAAAGTATGTTCCAATTATTTCGCAAGACCGCTACACTCCGAGCTGTCTAATTCTTGCAAATACTACTTGAAAGCGTCATACATTGGTATTTAGGTAGAAAACATTGTAGTCTACAGATACAAACTCGATTTTTACGAATTGTGAGGTAATCAAGCTGGTTTTGACATCCTCGAATCCCGGGCTAAGACGTACCGAACGCTTGTAATGTAGAAAGTATGTTCCAATTATTCGCGAGACCAATACACTCCGAGCTGTCTAATTCTTGCAAATACTACCCGAAAGTGTTATATATTGGTATTTAGGTAGAAACATTGTAGTCTACAGATGCAAACCCGATTTTTACAAAATGTGAGGTAATCAAGCTGGTTTTGACATCCTCGAATCCTGGGCTAAGACGTACCGAACGCTTGTAATGTAGAAAGTATGTTCCAATTATTCACGATACCAATACACTCCAAGCTGTCTAATTCTTGCAAATACTACCCGAAAGGGTCATATATTGGTATTTAGGTAGAAAACATTGTAGTCTACAGATACAAACTCGATTTTTACAAAATGTGAGGTAATCAAGCTGGTTTTGACATCCTCGAATCCTGGGCTAAGACGTACCGAACGCTTGTAATGTAGAAAGTATGTTCCAATTATTCGCGAGACCAATGCACTTTGAGCTGTCTAATTCTTGCAAATACTACCCGAAGGCGTCATATATTGGTATTTAGGTAGAAAACATTGTAGTCTACAGATACAAACTCGATTTTTACGAAATGTGAGGTAATCAAGCTGGTTTTGACATCCTCGAATCCAGGGCTAAGACAAACGCTTGTAATGTAGAAAGTATGTTCCAATTATTCGCGAGACCGCTACACCTGAGCTGTCTAATTCTTGCAAATACTACTTGAAAGCATCATATATATTGGTATTTAGGTAGAAAACATTGTAGTCTACAGATACAAACTCGATTTTTACGAAATGTGAGGTAATCAAGCTGGTTTTGACATCCTCGAATCCCGGGCTAAGACGTACCGAACGCTTGTAATGTAGAAAGTATGTTCCAATTATTCGCGAGACCAATACACTCCGAGCTGTCTAATTCTTGCAAATACTACCCGAACGGGTCATATATTGGTATTTAGGTAGAAAACATTGTAGTCTACAGATACAAACTCGATTTTACGAAATGTGGGGTAATCAAGCTGGTTTTGACTTCCTCGAATCGACTCGGGCTAAGACAAACGCTTGTAATGTAGAAAGTATGTTCCAATTATTCGCGAGACCGCTACACTCCGAGCTGTCTAATTCTTGCAAATACTACTTGAAAGCGTCATACATTGGTATTTAGGTAGAAAACATTGTAGTCTACAGATACAAACTCGATTTTTACGAATTGTGAGGTAATCAAGCTGGTTTTGACATCCTCGAATCCCGGGCTAAGACGTACCGAACGCTTGTAATGTAGAAAGTATGTTCCAATTATTCACGATACCAATACACTCCGAGCTGTCTAATTCTTGCAAATACTACCCGAAAGGGTCATATATTGGTATTTAGGTAGAAAACATTGTAGTCTACAGATACAAACTCGATTTTTACAAAATGTGAGGTAATCAAGCTGGTTTTGACATCCTCGAATCCCGGGCTAAGACGAACGCTTGTAATGTAGAAAGTATGTTCCAATTATTCGCGAGACCAATGCACTTTGAGCTGTCTAATTCTTGCAAATACTACCCGAACGGGTCATATATTGGTATTTAGGTAGAAATCATTGTAGTCTACAGATACAAACTCGATTTTTACGAAATGTGAGGTAATCAAGCTGGTTTTGACATCCTCGAATCCTGGGTAAAGACGTACCGAACGCTTGTAATGTAGAAAGTATGTTCCAATTATTCGTGAGACCAATACACTCCGAGCTGTCTAATTCTTGCAAATACTACCCGAAAGTGTTATATATTGGTATTTAGGTAGAAACATTGTTGTCTACAGATGCAAACCCGATTTTACAAATGCTGAGGTAATTATTCAAGCTGGTTTTGGCATCCTCGAATCCGGGCTAAGACGTACCAACGCTTGTAATGTAGAAAGTATGTTCCAATTACGATTCGAATACCAATACACTGCGAGCTGTCTAATTCTTGCAAATACTACCCAAAGGGTCATATATTGGTATTTAGGTAGAAAACATTGTAGTCTACAGATACAAACTCGATTTTACGAAAATGTGAAGTAATCAAGCTGGTTTTGACATCCTCGAATCCGGGCTAAGACGTACCGAACGCTTGTAATGTAGAAAGTATGTTCCAATTATTCAAGCGAGACCGCTGGAACTCCAAGCTGTCTAAATTCTTGCAAACACACACGAACCGAATGTAGGGTCATATATTGGTATTTAGGTAGAAAACATTGTAGTCTACAGATACAAACCTCGATTTTACGAAATGTGAGGTAATCAAGCTGGTTTTGACATCCTCGAATCCTGGGCTAAGACGTACCGAACGCTTGTAATGTAGAAAGTATGTTCCAATTATTCAGTGAAGACCAATACACTCCGAGCTGTCTAATTCTTGCAAATACTACCCGAAAGTGGGTCATATATTGGTATTTAGGTAGAAACATTGTAGTCTACAGATGCAAACTCGATTTTTACCAAAAAGCTGAGGTATTCAAGCTGGTTTGGGCATTCCTCGAATCACGGACTAAGACGTACCGAACGCTTGTAATGTAGAAAGTATGTTCCAATTATTCGCGAGACCCCTACACCTGAGCTGTCTTAATTCTTTGCAAATACTACCCAGATAGGTCATATATTGGTATTTAGGTAGAAAACATTGTAGTCTACAGATACAAACTCGATTTTGCACAAATGTGAGGTAATCAAGCTGGTTTTGACTTCCTCGAATCTTGGCTAAGACGTAACGCTTGTAATGTAGAAGAAATATGTTCCAATTATTCGCGACACCAATACACTCTGAGCTGTCTAATTCTTGGCAAACATTAACCGAAAGTGCTCATATATTGGTATTTAGGTAGAAAACATTGTAGTCTACAGGATACAAACTCTTCGATTTTACCAAAATGAGAGGTATTCAAGCTGGTTTTGACATCTCGAAACCGTGCTTGTGACATACTGAACGCTTGTAATGTAGGAAAGTATGTTCCAATTATTCATGAGACCCCTTACACTCCAAGCTGTCTAATTCCTTGCAAATACTACCTGAAAGTGTTATACATTGGTATTTAGGTAGAAAAACATTGTGAAGTCTACAGATACAAACTCGATTATTACAAATGAGGTAATCGCTTGATTTTGACATCCCTCGAATCCCGGGTTAAGACGTACCCGAACGCTTTGTAATGGTAGAAAGTATGTTCCAATTATTTGCGAGACCAATACACTCTGAAGCGGTCTAAATCTTGCAAATACTACCTGAAAAGCGTTCATATATTGGTATTTAGGTAGAAACATTGTAGTCTACAGATACAAACCCGATTTTACTAAAACTGAGGTAACGTTGGTTTTGACATCCCCGAATCCTGGGCTAAGACGTACCGAACGCTTGTAATGTAGAAAGTATGTTCCAATTTTTCAGGAGACCAATACACTCCGAGCTGTCTAATTCTTGCAAATACTACCCGAAAGGGTCATATATTGGTATTTAGGTAGAAATCATTGTAGTCTACAGATACAAACTCGATTTTTACGAAATGTGAGGTAATCAAGCCGGTTTTGACATCCCCGAATCCCGGGCTAAGACGTACCGAACGCTTGTAATGTAGAAAGTATGTTCCAATTTTTCAGGAGACCAATACACTCCGAGCTGTTCCTCAATTCTTGCAAATACTACCCGAAAGTGTTATATATTGGTATTTAGGTAGAAACATTGTAGTCTACAGATGCAAACCCGATTTTTACGATAAACAGCCGGGACACGTGTAATCAAGTCCAAACACTTTATTGTCGAAGCCAAGGCGACACACAGACAACCCGAAGAACGGAACATAAAACTGGGAAAGCGAGTTTATGTTTAAGGGCGATAACTCTAAGAGTCATTGCGTTAACTCGCTAATAACTAACTGCCAACTGGCTCAGAGTTGGTTAATCGATACCGCCTGTCAAGGCGAGCGATTCAAGAGGTGATAGAGCCAGGTCGGCCAAGCCAGAGAGAGCTACACAAAAGTTCAAGAGCCCTAAACCCCCGATCTTTAAATTACCAATAAGGGGAGGTTTCTAGTCGGACTTAGCTGAAGTTGGTACTGGGTTTCCAGCCTGCCTACCGTGCGATTGGTACAACTGTAGACATCTTGTCGCGGAAACTAGACCTTTACGAGTTTTCAAAGATGTAATCTACGGTAACCGGAAGCCGATTAGGTGTTTAGCGCACTTGCTGGCTTTCCTAATTTGCTTGGCTGCATCGATGGTACTCTATTCGTGTAATCGTCCGTCCACAAGCATGCGAGGGAGGGGCAGCTGTGATGTTTGCCGGAAGGGGTTTCACGCTGTAAACACCCAAGCCATATGCGACGGAGATCTAAGGTTAGTATGAAAGCACTCTCATAACTTTCTAAATCATACCTGCATACGTAAAACTGAATGGATATAACTCTACTGTACAATATTTACAGAGAACACAGTAATATCTTGATGCAAGTAAAATGCGGAAGTGATTTTTTTACAAATTTACAATCTATAACCTTGACATTGAGTGATTAATTTGAATATCAATTTTTAGAATTTAAACCCTGAGAGGCCCGTTTAAGGTGTCACAGTTATTTTATTCCAATGAAAACGTCTAAAAAAATTAAAACTGGAATTGTACACTGTAATGTTATTGACTGAATGCAAAGGATGTAAATGACATGTTCAAGCATTATTGTTTACATAAAGAAATGATTACACAATTAGAGATAGAATTAATTATTCCTTACATGTATGGATTATAAATTATATATTGAAAGGAAATTTGAAGCTATGGGACATATGGCATATATCCTCGAAATATATATTTTTAGCATTAGCATTACATCAATGTTTGTACAGTGGCAGAAAGATTTTCTTTCTTCTTGGTATGTTGGTAGAATGTATGTTGTGTTATTACAGGTTCACCAATGTTGTATGCAGATGGCCAGGTGCGACACATGATAGCTACATCTTTAATAACAGTAAATTGAAAACCACTTAGAAGAGTCTGGAGATAGAAATGGATGGTTGCTTGGAGATTCAGGGTAAATTTGATAATCATTTTGGAATAACATAGCTTAAAATGAGTTAAGTTTCATAAACAAACCATATGTGTTTGAAGTACTTGATAATTCCATTTACTAAGAGTAAGAAATAATTCAGCTGTCTGACTTCCATTTTGGTGGAAGCCATGGTGGCTGAACGGTCTAGGCAAGTCTGACCTTGTGTGCTGGCGATTAGATGCCTGACTCTGAGGGTGTGGGTTCGAATCCCGGATGGGACTCAACCCCAAAAAGTACTCGAATTTGTATCTTTTTACTAAGAAAGTGTAATCCCCAAAATAACATATGTTACATTTGACCACTTTCTAAAATGGCATTATTAACATTTTATAGCTTTTCGCCGCGGTAGCCCTACCAAACACTTATCAGAGGGCGTACACAAAGCCCATGAAGTCTAGACTACCAGTTGTCCAACTTCCATGTTTGTGGAAGCTGCGGTGGATGAGTTGCTCTAGGCGTCTGGACTTTTAAAAGCTGGCGATTAGGTGCCTCACTTCTGAGGGTGTGGGTTCGAATCCCGGATGGGACTCCAACCCACAAAAAGTACTCCAGAATTGAAAAATTTTATACTGTTCGTATATATTTATATACTTATCCTATCCTCACGGTATGCAACTACATCTCTCTTCTACGACCATGCTCTGGAAACGTGCCGCCAGCCAAGTGGAGTCAGAATCTAATCTGGCTCCCCTGACCTGCCCTCTGACCTCTGCGCCTGTCACTCCCCGACATCAACGCCTGTCAGCTTCCATCCACCATGATCACATGGCTAGCTCTACCTTTCGTCATTCTGATCACATTGCCACGGCCAATGGACGATAACTGTCATTCTCGATTTGGAGCTTCCCAGTAATTTGTGATGTGGGGCAGGTCGGTGGGTCTTATCGCGTGAGATAGGATAAGTATATAAATATACAATTTATTATAAAAATTTTCAAATTTTAAACTTATCCTATCTCATGGTATGCATAATCCTTACTGGTTGGTGGTGGCGGGTCGCAGATTACCCCCGCTACTACTACCACCGGGAAAAACGCATAACCCAAGGAGGCCAGGAGAAAGCACCAACTCCCGATATGCAAACTCCAAACTTGAGATGGGTTTCTTTAGGTAAACCCCTTGGCTTACTACAGCACAAAAGGCTCTAGGGAGAAAGGGCGGTCCTCGAATTAATGTGGTTTGATTAAGCAAAAGGGACGCAGTTTGGCAAGTAAGCCCCGTCACTCCGCTGATTTATCAGGGTGACCCCCAGTGAATTAAAGTCGAGGACCTTAATCTGGCTGGTCTCTGTTTTGAAAATACCTTGCACAGACACACGCTGGAAGGCAGTGAAAGAGGGAATAGCCCGGGTTGCTCAACTAGTTTAACGTTCAGTCCTAATCTCCTAACTTACCAAAGGTGAGAAAGGACTTAGGAGGAGAACGCTTCGAAACCAAACAGGTAATCGGAATCAACACTTCACTGACGTGATTGCTCAAAGAGTAGAGGTCAGCAAGGAATGTCGACCATCTCTGCATGTAGTACAGGACTTTTGCCTCTTTATAGTCTTCTCGCCATGGATGACAATAAGAGCTCGGTCTCACGAGGCTTGGCCGCTGCTGGTGGAGGTAGGTCAGCAAAGGTGTAGGCACGCAGGGATCGTAGTTCCTCATCCAAAAGCCAAGGTAGTAATGAGACTTCGAGGTGGAGGCAGTAGATATAGGGATGAACAAGCCTCTACGTAGTCTTCGACGATTCTGGCGAGGGAAGCCAGATAAATCCTCAATGCTCGAACTGGGCATAAGGAAAGATCTTCAGTGTCTTCTGGGCCCAAGATGGTAGACAATGGTGGGATCGTGATTTGGCGATCCGCTGTCCTGGTAACTGATTCTTGGCAAAGGAAAAATCCCCACCGCAAACCAAGGAAAATCCCTCGCGAGGTTCCAGACCCTTCCAAACTGCAGCCTTATGGTAAAACATCAAGAGCATGCAACTCGGGAGATACGGGCAGCTGCAGCCAAGTAACAAGAGAAAAGATCTTTAAAAGGAGACATGCTGTTAGAAATCTTTCCAGAGGTTCATATTCAGCTGACGTGAAATGAGCAAGTAAAACGGAGATAGATCCTGCTGGAGGCTGAACTTTCAGGATTGGTCAGCCAATTTGAAAGACCTAGGAGAGACTGAGTTCAGGGACAGTGGAAATCTTCACACCTCGAGGCCGTTGCACAACCATGTTAAGAGCAGCCAGGTAGGTAGACAGTGTAGAACCCTCTGGAGTTCCCTGGAGGTTCGGAGATACTGAAAATAATCTCGCCACCATCACCATCTTCCACTTGTCCTCGTAGAGTAACCTGAGAAGTACGATGTGCTGTTAATGGCAGTAGCAACCCGCTTCGAATAACCTTTGAAGCCGCTAAAGATTGATGTAGATGCGCCAAATGTGCAGATGGAAGCGTCAACAGGGACCAACCGTAGTTGGTGGGAGTCGCGGATGAACCAGTAGATCGGGTCGATCAAGGGAAAGCGATGCGGGATCTGGTTCAGCTAGGGTCTTGAAGATTTACGAACCAACTTCTGGCCAGTCAATGAAAGGCATAAACCAAAGTAGAGAGTCAACCTCCGTGTTGCGCACTGTGCCCCTGAATGTGAGGAAGAAGGGCCACTGGGCCACAAGCATTCAGGTCTTCCGCGGGATGGCTGAAGCATCGAGGAGTCCCAAACCAAAAGGTCCGATATCCGGGTGACACAAACCAAAGCAGCTGATGGTTGAACCACCGTTGGCGAAGAGGTCTATTGATGGAGAAGTCATTGGAAGGCAGAAGGTCTGAAACACCTGAGGGATGTAATTTGCATTCAGTTGGAAAAAGGAACGACTCGGTCGGGACAGGGCATCTGATGACATTCTTCACCCCGGAAGAAGTGGTTGGCTCGCACTACGATGTTGCTGAAAGTCCACCGAATCCAGGAATATCTGTTGAGACCCTGCGACCCCATTCTGTTGATATGCCAAACCACTGCCGCTGGTCCCATCTGACCATGAGGGAAGTTGCTCGTAGGACATCCTTCCAGTGACTGATTGCCAATATCACGCACTGAACTCCAGAATCATTGATGCATGACGAGGCTGATCTATGATAGACCAAAGCCCTGCCACTTGTTGATTGAGAAGATGAGGCTCCCCCACCCGATGTTGAGACACATCCACATACAGGTGGTGAGACGGAACAAGCGGCTCTAAACGACTCGTTCATGGCGTTCAATTCTTCCATCCACTACTTGAAGATGAGGCCGGAGCTCCAGAGGTAGAGGATCAGACACCAGGATCTCCCACTGTGATGTAAGTTGCCACAAAAAAGGTGTGTAAGGGATGAAGTTGTAGTTGACCTGAGGGTCAATGCCTGAACTCTGATTTTGTCAAAAGTCCCAGGAGCTACTGTCATTGGCTAAAAGCGTCCTAGGTTGCACTGGTACTCCAGGAAAACCAACCGCTGTATCTTGCAGAAACGATCCCTCGGGACAAACAGTTTGTTGACCTCTGTATTGCACACTGCTCCAATGAATTGAAGTCGGCGTAGGGACAAGTTTCGATTCTGCAGATTGATTAACCAACCTAATTGGCGAAGAAGCTGTATTGCAAACTGCATGACGAAGCAGAAGGGCATGATCGTTCCACGTACCTGAATACAGTCGTCGATGTAAGCTTCGAACACTATTCCCTTGCAGGATAAAGTTCTTCAATCTGGGAGTAAGTGACAGGAGGATCCCCGATGACTGGCAGCTGGAACCCTTGGATAACATGGAGGGGATAAGTTAACTCGGTTCATAGCTTAAGGCCTCAGTTCAGAGGTCACTGCAGCTGTATCTGGACAGTTCATAAGCACGATGTTACTACCTTCATCTCTATTACGAACGTTGCTGGGACACTGGTCTTTACCTTTGCCTTTCCATCAACTACTACTGTTTAATGTACTGTTAGACTGACGATCCCATGCATCGCATCTATTAATATCAATACCAGTTCGCCGCTCCTACAGTATTCACCGACCAGAATGTGTTGGTTGAACTGTCAACATTCGCCGAATCATCTGGTATCTCCATGCACCTAGCTACTGTCATCATGAATTACTTGCTAATCCATCGCATTCTGTTCGGTACTTTCAGAGTACCTTGCTGTCCATTCACCACTTTGTACCAATGCATGGCTCTCACAAAGGAAGAAGAAACCAGTGCATTGTCTCACTTCAGTTCACCGCTCTCGTTCGGTCAAACTCATTAGACCGATGCGCCGCATTTAATTGGATGAGCACTTCAGCCCAGTGCGCCCTTTCGATAAGATGAACGGCTTCAGACCAGTGTCGTTTCGATTGGAACATCGATTCAACCTTCCATTGAATTGTTGTTTGATTGGAACACATTAGTAGAGCACACATTATTGTATGGACAACTATATAGACGAGTACATTGGTCTCGATTTGACTCTACCAGCTTTAGGATCATACAGCCGGAACCGGATCATTCATCCGATCCAAAACCGATACCAAATGGTTTGAAATTGTTCTTGCAATAGAACCATAGAAATAGCTCGAATGTATGCTTGCTTGATGGGACACAGGGAGTGCACCTGACATCGCTACCGCTCCGGTAGTTGTCAACACCATGTTGAGTTGAGCCATATTCTCCTTATGGCACCATCGTAATGCGCTGACGATCCTCGACCAGGAACGATAAAGTTCATCGTTGCCTCAAGGAGGTGTGTCTCAGTTAGGCTGGGTGTTTGTTCTGTGCGTCAGGTGCCTTTGTCATTTTCTCAAGGTCTACTCTGGTTCATCTGTCTATATTCAACAGTATCAATGTCGAGACCTATTTTACCGGTATCCCGGAATCCGGTGTCTGATGGGGCGACTTGTCAGTCATTGACGACTTTGATGCCTTGTGTTAGCAATAGTGTCAGCGTACGCCATGAAGCGCCAGTATCCACCTCTGTTAATCAGTCCCCGGGACCTGCGACTACTCCAGTTCTGTACCTTTAGAGGAGTTTCATCGTTCCAGCGATCATCATTCTATCTTCGGATGGTACATCCCAATCGGATGGTAGCATGGATATTTGTTGTACACCTAACTACTCATCAGGATTGCCGATAACCTCCTGTATACAGCGTAGTATTGCCGTTGGGGATTTATTATCCATTTTGATATGAAGCCAGGTAATTTTCGTTCCATCACGTTCCTGCACCTGGGCCGCATCACTCCATTGGCAGCGTCTACATGGATAATGCTTTTGGTAACTTCAGGAAGATTAAGTCCCCTTCCAGTGGGATGATAATATCACGTTGTTGGAAACTAAACAGAAAGCCTAGAGCTATTAGGATCCTGTATGCATTGAACTGCAGAGCTGAACTGAGTGGACCTAAGCCAGAAGTTGACACCTGGCAGTAAAAAGCTGAAACCTGAGGAGCGTTGTACCATGAGTCAATACAGAAGCCAGTGAACTATGAGGCAGCACCGAACCGGGAACACCATGAGTAAGCTGAACCTGGAGCACCATGAGTGAGCGTCCAGACCAGGAACCCCAGGAGTGTAGCGTTGAACCAGTAATACTGTAGGTAAGCTGAACCAGGAAGACTGGTGAGTAGGGGCTGAACTAAAAGCACCATGATGAATAAGCTGAACCAGGAACACTGGGATCAAGTTACCGAACCAAAGTCAATATGGTAAGCGCCGAATCGGGAGTCAGGAGGAAGCGCCGAACTGGGAGCGCCAGGAGGAAACACCAAGCCAGTAACGCGGGAGGGCAGCAACCAGGAACAGCTGGAGGAACAGCCAACCAGGAGGAAGCGCCGAACCAGGAACACTGGGAGAAGCGCCGAGAAAGGAACACTGGCGCCGAACCGGAACACTGGGAGGAAGCACGAGCAGGGAAGTAAGAGCTGAACAGGAGTAGCGCCGAACCAGGAACACCTGGGAAAGTGCCTGGCGAACCGGGAGTAAGCGCCGAACCAGGAACACTGGGAGGAAGCACCGAAAACCAGGAACACTGGGAGAGAAAGCGCCGAACCAGGTAATAAGCCTGGAATCAGGAAGCAAACAAGTTACTTGCTTCCAGTTTGGCGCTCTGACCGTATATATGGGATCACGTGACAAAGCGGTGCTTTAATCGTAGATAGCACTTTCCACCAGTTAAGCGTCGCTTCAAAGTAAGCGTCGGCTTCAAAGTAAAGCTGCACACTGGTGAAGCGGCGAACTGGAAGTAAGCGGCGCTCTGAGCAAACCACGTGGAATCAGCGTGACAGCGGTAGCTCCAAATGTAGGTAACTCCTGATTATAAGCGTAGAACTGGAAGTAAACGTCACTTGTGATGTAATGTTAGGGAATCACAATAAAAGCGCCGCATGAGTAGTCCCCACCTCCGAAACGTAAAGGCGCTGAGGAACATTCACAACCAAAGACTGGCCGGGATGAATACCAGACGTAGATAAAACAACAACTCGTGGTGGTGAAGAGATCTTCTAGAGTAACGAGGCTATAAGGAGATGCGGACGGAAGAGTTGACGCAGATTTTCACTGAGGTAGGAATCAGACGACTCTCTAAGGAAATCTTCATTAGAGACTTCTGACCTCGAACGTCGTACTGCAGATATCAAACGGCGATCTAACTTAGGACGTTTTTCTACTCAGACCCTCAGATGGATTCTGACAATCTCTGTCAAACTTGAGTCTACAAGCTACCCGGCGATATTCGGAAACGCATCGTCGTTATGGTTTTGCAACACAAAGTGCAACGTCTAGACCATTCACACCGGCCCTAAACAGTCAACAAATGGGTAATGTGGTTCTGCCGCCGAGAAATTGTTTGTTGCAGTTATCGCAATGTTTGCGTTTATTAGAACCATAACGATTCGATTTTCCCATTGTAGAAACACCAATCAAACTCTCTAAAGACAAACATACGTCCACACAACGTGGCGACAAGAAGAGAATGACAGGTAGAATTGGTCTTGTGATCATTTGAATTGAGCTGCACGCTTTGGTGGATGATTGACAGGCGTTGATGTCGGGGTGAGGGCGAAGTTCAGGGCAGGTCAGAGGCCAGTTAGATTTGACTCAACTTCTAGCTGACTTTAACATTTTAAGTTCACCATATGAATAATCAAAATACCTCACATACATTGTAAGTTTGTCAATTGCCAATATCCTGAATCAATGGAGCAATGTAACCATAAATCTAGTAATCAATCATAAACAATTGTCTGCATATAAGGGAAAGAGGTCTTAGATGATAAATTTCATCCAAAGACACCACTGAACCAGTAAAATAATATCAACATAATACTATCTTTTCAATATTCCCCCCCAATCGATTATTAAACGAATCTATTTATTGTACCACCACTTACAAAGTAGTGGGTATATACGTCTTTAAAATTGTCTGTCACTCCATCTGTCCCATTTCTTATGCCGTGCATATCCCAAACACTAATTGTCAAAAACTTAGGTTTCTTGAGTTTACTAATAGTTCATCATCTTTGTATAAAGTTGTGAACATAGGGAGGTGTTTATTTCTAAGAAACTGATCATTTTTACCATTGAAAAGGCCATGAAACTCATCCTTGACATAGCCTTCATTACAATAATGGCATAAAATGTTATATTTATCATGTACATTTTTCTTTGTAAGATTATTGACATGAAAATTTTGTAATGGTATTCATAATGTTCAGAAAGCTCTTAAATTTCTAGCCTGCAGTTCAGCTACATATTTTTCAGGAACAACTAATGATTTCATACAAATTATTACAAACCATTGGTACTCGATAACTTAACAGGACCACTCAAACAAGCTTGAACTACTCACATCCCCAACCTATGACATTATAGATTCTACCATAACTTCAGTAAATATTGGATTGTGATTGGTTAATATCAAAGTCATTCAAACACAGTATGCATTTTTTGTAATTCTTAATAACGCGGTTATGGTAGAGTGGAGATACACATACAGAGTTGGAATATCAGAGGTATATGACAAAATTATAATCACTCCAATTTTTTTATTTAAAACCTCACGCTACGCATTCAGTTTTATATCAAATTTAGAGCTATTATGATTTCTTATATACCTCTGATTTTCCAACACAGCATGTTTATCTCCTAATTAATTTGATTTCATTCTTAGAATTTCTTAATATAAAAGGACAATAATTTAAGAGTCAAATGTGATAATTGGTGAGATGCACATGGGATTTACAGACTGATGTGCCTGCTCTCTCATCAGCCGCAGTTCAGTGAGTATTTTCTTTTCAACTTGCAGGCGCTCTGTTCCCACATGATGGCCACCTTCCCCCTCTCAAGCTGGACCACTTCAGCTGCCTGGGCTGTACTGTCTCCTTAAAAACACAACAATATCATGTCATATCCACAATAAATTTCCACTATTTCAGATGAAAACATTGGTTTGTTTTTCCTTAGTGATTTTTTACTATAAAGAAAATTAATTGCAATACTCATTGATTGCATTGTAGCTTGTAATTTGTAACTGGTATATCAAATTGTTAACATATGAGACATCAATTTTATTGTAAAAAAAACTAAACATTACATCAACCTATGTTATCATACAGTAATTATGAAATTTTACTCAATGACATGACAAAGGTGAATAATTACCATGTGTCTGAACTTTTTTCTTTTGTTTCTTATTGACAGGTCTGGAAAATACAAATAATTTTTTATAAACTTATCCTATCTCACAGTATGCACCTCTCTCTTTTCGTCTTCGACCCATATGTGGAAACGTGCTGTAGGCTAAGTCGAATCAAAACTTCTTGACCGCTGTACCACCTGACCTCTGCCCCCACTCCGATAGCATGAACTGTCAATCATCTCTATAAGCATGCAGTGCGCTCAGATGATCATGTGACATCCCCTAGCTGTTATTCTCTTTCTTGTCACTACACCGAGTGGACGTGTGTTGTTCTCTCAGTTAGACATTATTTGATTGTCAAAATGGAGTAAATCGAATTGAAGTTCTTCTAAGAAACGCAAACAATGATCAGTGCAACAGCAACTTTTTCGCTGTTGATCCACATGCTTTGTGTGTAGATTGTATAGGCTGTTGTAGTTGGTCACATTGGTGTTCTGTTTGTTCACACTTGAATGATGATGATTTTTCTGAATATCGATGGGTTGCATCTAGACGTAGATTGGACAGAGATCGGCGTACAATTGCTGAAGGTCCTTCAACTTCTAAGCGTGCTAAATCGGAACGCCATTCGAAGAGAGCAGTTCGTCGATCTAAATCACTATCCCCAGACGAAGTTTTTTTAGCGAGAATCTCAATCGTCTCTTTCGTCCTCATACGTCTAGTCACATCTCCAGACAAGTTTTATCTTGTTGGGACATCTCCGACAGGAAGTTGCCAAGATACTGGACCCGCTTCAGTTCGCCTACAGTTAAGGAGAGGAGTTGTTGATGCCACACTGTCACTCCTTAATAATGTCTATAAACATCTAGAGACACCTAAGTCATACATCAGGGTCCTCTTCGTTGACTTTTCATCTGCGTTCAACACCATCCAGCCACATATCATGATACAGAAACTGTTAGACACTCATACCTCATCAAGTGGATCGAAAACTTTCTTGTGGACAGACAGCAGTACGTGAAAGTTAACGGGGCTGTATCGAGTAAACGGACCACCAACACTGGTGCACCACAAGGCTGTGTAATATCTCCTGTTCTTTTCACCCTCTACACTAATGATTGTGCAAGCTCGAGTTACTGTTCAACTGTAAAGTTCGCAGATGATGCAGCAATTGTCGGCAAACTGAACGACACTGATTCTGAAGAAATGATAAAGAGGTCATTAATCATTTTACGACTTGGTGTGCAGAAAACCACTTACTCTTAAATGTCACAAAAACAAAGGAACTAATAATTGACTTTCAGAGTAAGCCCACAGAAATGCTTCCAGTGATAATCAACGGTGAATGTGTTGAGACAGTGTCGGAGTATATGTATCTGGGAACCTTCATTGACTCTAAGCTGAACTGGAACTCTAACACTGAAGCCCTATACAAAAAGTGTCAACAACGTCTTCATCTCATGCGTAAACTGAGATCTTTTAACGTTACCCCATCTGTGATGTCATCTTTTTATGCAGCATATATTCAGAGTATTTTAACATTTTCCTTCCATTGTTGGTATGGGTCACTCTCAGTTCATCTCAAATCTAAAATAGACAAAAATGTTAACACTGCAAGTAAAATCGCTGGAGTCAGATTTGAATGATTATCATCAATATATGAGCGGCAAAATTATATCTGACCGTACTCACAACTTAAATTCGGAATACAACCTCCTCCCTTCAGGCCGCCGCTACAAAGTTCCAATTGTGAAAACTAAGAGAGCCCATACATCCTTTATTCCAAGTACCATATCTCTCTTAAACAAATGTGAAGATACCTAAATCCTAGTTTGCCTCAGGTGGTTGTTTCCAGTGCGCTGCTTTGGTTGAGTGCTCCACACCCTCTCTGCTATGGTGGGTGCGCTGAGTGCAGTCAGTTCGGCGCTTTCAACCACAGGGATCAGTTCGGCACTTCAACCTATGCGCTGCTTGCTTCCAATGCGGCACTTTGTTCCAGTTCGGCGCTCTCATATCCTCCTGTGGTGACATCAGGCATGACGGCAGTATCCAGTGCGGCGCTTTCAACACCTTTCCTGTACCTTGCACCACCTGTCTATGAAACACCGCCTAGTTCCAGTGCGCCACTTACTACCAGAGCGGCACTTGCTGTCCATTCATCACTTTGTACCGATGCGTCACTCTCACAAAGGGAAAAAGAGACCAGTGCATTGTTTCACTTCAGTTCACCGCTTTCGTTCGGTCCAACTCATTAACCCTGTGCGCCGCATTCGATTGGATCAACACTTCAGCCCAGTGTGCCTCTTCGATTAGATCAATATTCAGACCAGTGTTCCGTTTTCGATTGGAACAACGATTCAGCCCAGTGAACTGTTTTTTTGATTGGAACACCTTTCAGTACACCATTTTTGTATGGTACGACGTTTTAGACGAATGCACCGGTCTCAACTGACTCAGCGCTTTAGATCGTGAATGCAGCCAAACCGGATCACCCTGCCGAACCGGATCACTTGACAGAACCGGATCACAGTACCGAACCAGATCACCTCTTCGATCCAGATCGTCGAACCAACCTAGATTCTTAGAACCGATCCTGATCGCCGCACCATACCAGATCGCCGCTCCAACAGTATCCGCCGATCCGACAGTGTTCGCTGAACTGTCAGCATTGGCCAAATCATCTGGTTACCTCTATGCGCATACTGTCATCATGACTTGTTTACTAGTTCGCACACTACGGTACCTACAGTGACTTTTTCTACTGCAGTTCTACTTCAACACTTCTTCCAGCTTCGGCGTTGATACCTCATTTCTACAGTTTTTACTGGTGCTCAGCCTGGTTTCAGGGTTACGCTTCCTGCTTCTACCGTGTCTATGAACAGACAGAGCGTTCACTCCACTGCGCCGCCTTCATTCAGTTCCGCGCTGCAGAGCGCACCTTGGGTTTTGATTAGCTCATCTCAACACACCAATGCTTTCAGTCCAGTGCGCCGCTTTGTCCCAATGCGCCGCTTTCATTCACTTCCTGGTTATCAACTAGTGCACCGATCGTATCCAGAGTGCCACTTTACTCCAGTGCGCCGCTCTCTTATGTGTCAACGCTTCCATTCAGTGCACCGTTTACTCCAGTGCAGCGCTCTCTTATGTATCAACGCTTCGATCCAGTGCGGCGCTCTCTTATGTATCAACGTTTCCAACCAGAGCGCCGCTTTATTCCAGTGTGTCGCTCTCTATGTATCATCGCTTCCATCCAGTGCACCACTCTCTTATGTATCAATGCTTCCATCCAGTGCGGCGCTTCCAGTTAGTGCATCGTTTCGGCTGGTTGTACAGTAGCGCAGGCCTCTACATTACGGCGGTGATTAATGATCCTGGATATTTAAGAGTCCTCCGTCATCTACCATCCAATCCGGTCTTTGATGAATGATTCGATTCGATGTGGTTATCAGCTCTACAACCACCCGGTTTGACATATTTGACAATGATGTGAAAGGAAGGGTGCTGAAGTTGACAAAACAGACCACGATTACACCCAGCGATACACCCTGCGTGTGGTAGTGTTGGGAATTGGTTGAAATCTAATAATTGATGATTGGTCCATTACAACCGATCAATCATTGAAAATAATTTGTTAGCGTCATTTATTAAATGTCCCTGTAATGTGTAGGATAAAGTACGACTCCGAGGTTATGGTTGGG
Source organism: Haliotis rubra (assembly GCF_003918875.1). Taxonomy (NCBI): domain Eukaryota; kingdom Metazoa; phylum Mollusca; class Gastropoda; order Lepetellida; family Haliotidae; genus Haliotis; species Haliotis rubra. Next base: position 123,303 of record NW_025765575.1, on the reverse strand, counting down.
AAAGTAAGACCCGACCCGATGGTCGAGGGCTTACTTTCCCAACCATAACTGAGGAGGAGTGCTTTATTATACATATAAACCGTCAATGATGGATAATTAGATGATCATGTAAAGAAGCTACATAACAGTAACTGAAGCGCTAGTAAAATCAATTGAATGACACTAGGCCTAACTATAAATAGATAATTCAACCCCCTTTCCTTGTCGGCCTGGTGGCTGTGAGGTAGAGCGTCCGCTTATGAATCTGGAGTATACGGTTCCAATCCTGCTAGGGAAAACATTTGCACATTTAAGTTGATCTTTGACGATATTTTTCAATTGATTTCAAAACACTTACATATAATTTGAATGTTGATGTTAATATAGAATTAGGAAAAAGTAAAACCTGGGAAGAGGTCTTACTTACAAAAGTAAAACCGGGAAATAGGGCTTACTCACAAAAAGTAAAACCTGAGAGCAAACAAAAACCTCAAGTGCGGTTATTCCGGGAAAAGAAGCCATGTCTAATATATAGTGAGAAGCACCCTTCAGGTTTATATTTTTTGTTAATGCACACACAAAAATAAATAAAAACATGGCTTAAAGTCCATTTGCAAATTTTGCATATTTAAATTATGATTAGTATGTTAGGAACACATATTTCCTGGATTTTTTAAGATAAATTTAATCATGACTTGGAACAAGCTTGTAGTGCTTATGAAATGTAAATTTAATGACACAGACAAAACCAGCCTTCTGAAAAATATTGTTAATGCAAACAAGTGTTCCAAGATTGGTCGTGTTCGATTACGAGAAAACATGTTCGATTGCTTGATCGCTTAGTCACTGCGACCAATCTTCAATTATTTCAATTAATCGGACCACCACTAGCGTGTGGTACCAGCAGTGCTTTTTGGTCAAGCAGCTAGCGTCACTTTACCCAGATTATATGGGTTGGGACTCGCCTGGTTAACTGACGACCGTGTTGTCCGGTTTTTGTCACTATTGCATTGTGGGTAGCATTTGCAATGGCGGACTACTGTTTGTTTACCGGAGACTTTTGATGATACAGTGTCTATGAAGTGCCCTAACAGACTTGTCTTGGTCCCACAAAGCGGATACCTATCCCAGGCTTTAATTGCTAGTGAAGATGAACAGTGCCATTCCCGGTAAGAGTGATTATGTCGAGTTAAATTATGTCAGTCATCCGAGAGAAACAGTTTACCGAGGGTGTCAGACAGAATCGCCTGATAACGCTTTCACTTGGCTAGGGTTACTCGGTTTTTAGCTTAAGCCCTCAGTTCAGAGGTCACTGCACCTATGTCCGGACTGTCTGCAAGCATCGATTTTACTACCTTCGTTTCCCTTACGAATGTTCCTTGGGTCACTGGTCTTTTTTACCTCCGCCATTCCGTCAACTTTACGAATGTTCCAGTAGATTGACGATTCCATACCTCGCATCTACTAACTTTTCACTCCATCTGGCGGACCAACACTTTATTTGGCGAACCATACGTTCCTGCGATCACTGATTATACGGCCTGCATCACTATGTGTAGAATGTGAACGTTCCTGTAGATTGACTGACAATCTCCATGCCACGAACCTACTACATTCAGCACTTCTTCCGTACTGTCATGCTGGCTTGGCTAATGGAATGTATCCTGAGTCGCCTTCCAGAACCACTTCGTCCAGTCCTTCAGTGGTGGCTCGACAAACTGAATGTCTGCGCTGGAGTTTCTATGGTACCCCTAGCACTTTCGCAACCCAAGATTCTTCATCAGTTACAAGACCTTTTTCTGTTGATGTCAGCTCAAGTTGTGACTCTGAGGGGATAGCTTCAACTACGGCCTCTCCAATATTTTCTGTGTCCGCACATCAGGATCGGCGACCCTCACGCATTCTTTGTCCCATCCAGTTCGACCATACCCGATGGAGTGGAAACTGCATCCGCAGGTGTTCCAGACTTTGTGCCTTCCGATGTTTAACCCGACAGTGGATCTGTTTGCTACCCGCTTCCATCACCAGCTTCCAATATTCGTGTCCCTGATCCCGGATCCTTTGGCCTGGGAACACCACGCTCTAGCCATCCCCTGGGATGACTTGAACGCGTATGCGTTTCCACCAGTGGCGCTACTTCCACGCATACTGCTCAAGTTACGCACGACCCAGCGGATGACACTGATTTTGGGTCGCACCTTTTTGGCCCGTCAGAAGTTTGTTCGTAGACCTGCAAGACTTGGCCGACCCATTCCAGTACCACTTCATCTTTCACTCCGATCAGCAGCATTGGTCTCCGCTCACACTTAATCTTCACGTCTGGTGCATTTACATGAATCGCTAACTGCAAAGGGATATTCCAAGCGAGTCGCTACGGCGATTACCACGGCACACCTGACTTCTACCAGGCCACTCTGTGATGACTATGGAAGAATTTTGAAGCGTACTGTAAGACGATGGGTATTACATCACCCACTACAGCATCGCGGCAGATAGTCGCGGAGTACCTCCAGCATCCTAGAACTTCCAAGGAATTGAAGGGTTCTACCTTGTCTACATACCTGGCCATGCGTAACACAGTTATTGCGTCGGCTACGGGTGCGAAGGTGTCAACTGTCCTACATAGAACTGTTCCCTTCACGGCATCATGGAGGGTTGTTTTTGGAGATTGGACACGGTCTTCTTCTCACCCTACCACCGGGATCTGTCTGTCACTGACGTGGAAGGTCTTCACCAACTGGGTCCATTGGTTCTGGCGCAGCAGTTGTCATCGACTCGCAAACACAGATAAGATGCAGTTCCTACCTTCGTGTAGGTCTTGAATTCTCTATATCATGAAGGATATCGGTCCTATCTTTCTTATTGGTATGGATAATATTTGGGCATAGACCACCGCACCTAGGGAACTAGGGCATAAGTCATACCCATGACTCGATAGACTGAGAGGCCAGTCTTGAGCTACATGCAGAGGTGGTCGACACTCTGCTTACTGACCTCTACTCTCTAAGCAATTACTTCAGTGTTGTGTTGATTTCCAATTACCTGCTTGGTCCTTTCTCACCTATGGTAAGTTAGGGGGATTGGTACTGAACGCTAAAAAAGTTGAGCAGCCGGACTGTTCCCTCTTTCACTGCCTTCCAGTGTGTGTCTGTGGGGGATAGTTTTGAAGCAGGGACTGTCCAGATTAAGGTCTTTGACTTTAATTCACTGGGGTCACTTGATAAGGGGGGCGAGGTCTACCTAGCAAACTGCGTCCTTTTGCTTGTCAAAAGTTGCGGCTGAAAACCACATTAATTAGGGACTGCCCACTCCCTAGAGTTTTTGTGCTGTGTGAGCTAAGGGGTTATTAGAAGCAACCCATCAGAAGTTCGGAATTAGCATATCGGGAGTTAATGTTCTCTCTTGGCCTACTTGTGTTATGCGACCTCACGGTTGTAGAGTTCACACAGGGTAATCTGCGGCCAACCAGCCAACCGTGGGGAAATGCATACAGTGAGATAGGATAAGTTTAAAAATTTGAAAATTTTAACTATAAATTGTATATTTATATACTTATCCTACCTCGCACGATGGACACTCTCCCGATCTGCCCCACATCGCAGATTACTGGAAGCTCCAAGACAAGAATGACAGCTAGGGGACGTCACATGACCATCTGAGCACACTGCACGCTTATAGAGATGATTGACAGGTCATGCTATCGGAGTGGGGGCAGAGGTCAGGTGGTACAGAGGTCAAGAAGTTTTCATTCAACTTAGCCTACAGCATGTTTCCACATATGGGTCGAAGACGAAGAGAGAGAGGTGCATACCGTGAGATAGGATAAGTATATAAATATACAATTTATAGTTAAAATTTCCAATTCACAATATAATTGGTTTTTAGGATATATTGCAGAATTTGAATTTGAATGTAATAATATTAAAATATTTTTGAGACTGGATCAAATATAAATGCAGTATATATACATATAATTCTACAATTACTTTAATAAAATAGTATTGAACTGGAACTTGTAAGTCTGGAAGTTAAATCTTGGAATTTATTATAATGTTAAGCGTTGATGGACTGATAAATATTGTATTTGTCAAGAATTGACATATATTCTATATATTATATGATGTATTTCATAGACAATCACATAATATATTGTTATATGGTTTGTTAAAAATGATAACTTCTATCTAAATATCTGATAATAGATATCTCAGCAGTGAAATAAGGAGTTTTCTCTAACATCAATATTACAATCAGTGCAGTGTCATAGCTCCTTGCTAGGTGACAGTGCAATAATGGTACGTTGCCAGAAATCTCTGAAGTTGGTCGCTCTATCATACTGAAAACACCAAGTATCCTCTATATAGTATTTTGAGGTAAATTGTGCAATATGTTTCACAGAAAATCTAAACGAGGTTAATCTATAATTATCACGATTTGCTATGTGATATTATTACCTATGTCTGGTGACAGTTGGAATGATGCTGATGGATCATGCGGTGTTGGTGGTGCTGCTTGTCGAGGTGGAGTGCAGGAAAGGAGGATAGGTGATGTCCGGGTGGAGTCAACATTCAAACTGTTGCTGCTAGTTGAAGTCGAGGGAACAGCTGCATCACACAACACACTGCCCAGTCCTGAGAAGGCTGACAATTAATGTTTTATATGTCAGAATATGTCAATTTATGTTATAGACCCCCATATTGTCACTTATGCAAAACATTAATTTCAAACATTACTTGGTGATCACTTGGATATCATAAGTGTATTATGATAACGAATGAATACCTGACATGTCTTCACTATCCAGCCCCCCAGTGCAACCATTGATTTGTACTGATGGAATGAGGGACACCACCTGTAAATAACTGAAATGAAATTTCCAGTAATTAAACAAAAGCACAATTTTGATTATGAATAGACACATTGTTACAGGTGTGACAATGCAAAACTTTAAAAACTTGAGACATGTGCAGGTATACAGTACAAAGAAGTGACCTACCATGATACTGAAAATATCATTGATTTATACATTCTCATATCAACAACATCCAGTAATAAATAACTTTTTAAATTCATAATTTTATAATTTCATTACTTAAGTTTCCTCATACAAATATAGATTTATGCAATATACCTTATACTCAATGTCACTCAGTGGAGATTGTGGTGGCCCTCCGCCGGTCTGGAATATAGCCTTCTTTAGGCTACCAGCTTTCCTCCTTGTGTTGCTCCTGTTCCAGATTACAGTACATTATATGAAATTATTTCCAGCTTTACGATCATTTAGATTCAAATAACATTGACCTTGATAAATTCATTTCTTTGAAGAAAATTATCAGCCTGAAAGTGAATTATTGTAAAACTAAATATGTACATTTTCAATTTTGGTAGATTTTTAGTTTCTCACAAAGATGTTATTTTAATAAATAAAATTATCCTTTTGGAGGTTAGTTCTTTGTTTCAGCTTGTTTGTCAAAGTTAAAGCACCAGTATTGAAGGCATCCTTATAATATATTAGCAGTGTATGAAATAAGGCCCGTCCGACCACCCGAGACGGGCTAGATTTCTGCCGGACGGTCTAATTTTACAGCTAGCCAGCCCGATGGACGGGTGAAAAAAAATATTCAGATAACGTGTCCACTGGCACTGCCTATTTAGGATTTAAGAAGGACTGGTTAAATCTCATCTGTACTGGTAAGTTTTTGAAGTTACCAGCCCAGATGTCTGGCTGTGTTTTTGCCTTATTTCATACACTGATATTAGATAGGTTTACTCTTCTAATTTAGTACATGAATATCATATTTGATGTATTCTTACTTTAGAGTGGTCCAATTTGTTTTTCACATCCTCTGATGAGTGGGTAGAGGACCCGCAAGCACTGACTCTGTGAAAAAAATACCATAGGATTTCAACATTCAATGTGTACTGCACCACAGACATTCTAACCTTTTGCGTCTGTTATGGCGTCACGCTGCACGGAAACTTTGACAATTTCTTATGAAGTATCAAATCGTTGGATTGTATCTATTTTTAATTTCCTCTTTATTGCAATGGTACTCTTTCCATGCATATTCTAAAGGTATTGAGCCATTGCAAGCAATGAATAGACGGCTGGATGTCGGAAAATTTTAGAAAATGCTACGGAGTGTAAACTCGGAATTTTTCTTTGTTTACATTTTAAACTAGCGCAGTCTTCCGAGCACAGCGTTCGTTTTCACACCCAATATCTCTCGTTTCATTTTATCTAGACAGCTGGTAATGGTGACAGAGACCAGTTGTAATTTGATTTTCAAATGTATGGGGAATTCAGTGATGCATTTGTTGCAGCTGACTATGAAATATACGTAATGTAATAGGCGTCTCAATACCGGCCTTCGCGAGACGTGGTTTTGTAAACACTATCCAATAATAGCGGAAAACGCACTTCGGCGTTCGAGTAAGTATATTTTCGAAAACATCCCAACCGATTCAAGGTTCATCGGCAGCATTTCAGATTTATCATTATTCGGACACATGACGTAATTTCCATAGACTTACATGTTATTTCAGTGTAGCATAAATAATTTTCATGAAGTGAGTTTAAGATAGATCTTTGTAAACTTTGAAATCATCTCTACTCTGCGCACATAGTTTCAGTTCAATTTTCCGCCCATTATTTAACTAATGACATCACATTTATCAACTGGCCAATCCTTTAGGCCGCTATGTTCAAGGCGTTCACGGCACTGTACGCATGTTGATTAAATTGTTGCCATTCGATTAATAAGCAACGGAAAATTGAACAGAAATTATGCAATTGTAGGTAAGATGATTCCTCACAAATGTGCAAAATATGACTTGGATCTTACGAAAATTAAATTCATGAAAATTATTTATGCTACACTAATTTAACATGTAAGTCTATGGGAATTACGTCAAGTGACCGAATACTTTTTGCACGACTCTCTATCTTAATTCCTAATGCAAACATATGTATATGTCCCTGTGGCACTCAGGGGGTTTTAATCAAGTCCAGAGACTCGGCCAGAGCACTAGTGTTCTTGACACACTAGCTCTGGAAACTCCATGGGAGATCCACGATTTCACTGAGGAAAGCCCCTTTTACCAAATACCTCAGTGTACACAACACTTGCAGGGAGGTCGGAATAGCATGTGAACGCCTTGTAGGTTTGTTCAGTTGGGGCTCCAACTTTCTGCACAGTTAGAAAACAACATGCCTAGGAAATATATATCTCGACATCATGTCAACATCATCCTGAGTGTCGAGCACGTTCGACCTGTCTCAAATTTTCTCAGGTCTTCTTTGTTAGCGCGTTTTAATCACTTGCAGTGCCATAATCGTTGATGCCATCTTTCTAGTATTTACGACCTCCTAAAGCATTTACGACAGGTCAATCGAGGTCCTAAATTTTGGGCTGTTTACGGCACAGTGTAAATATAAGAGGTCTTTGTGAAACGGGGTAAAAAAATAAGAGGTGGTCTACGACCTGCTGTACGAGGTCGTACCGCTAAGAGGGCTTTGTGAAACGGGCCCCAGGTAACCATTACTTGATGATAAGACCCACCATATGGCATCTTGTCACTGTTAGACCATAAAACGAAGCTACGTTCATATCCAGGTCACTAAAACAATCCATTAAACTCAAAGTTGCCCTAGCTTCACTCCCAGTACTATTAAATTTGTCTCTATATTAATGCCAACATGTATCCATGGTGCTCTCACCATTACAGGTTGCACAAAATCAAATATATTCCCATTAACTTCCTAGTAACGTTATGTTTCCTTAAAAAATAACCAAGCTGTTAACATCCAATACATGGACATATGGCCTCAGACCACAGTTATTTTCCTTCTAAAAGTGAAAATCCAGTCCACCATAATTAATGTCAGTTGTAGGCTGTTCTCCTATTGCATGCTGACCAACCTGCCACTTGGCACTTAACCAGCAAAATATTGGCCTGGATCAACCATCTCAATTTTGCTGCATCCACAGTCAACAATGGTCATTGAAAGTTTCGAGCTGAAACACACTAAACAGCCTTGAACTTGGGGTCAAATCATGGAAGGCTGGAGTCAATACCATGAGTAGATTGTGGACAAAAAGAATTGGCAATAAAGTACAATGTCTGTTAAGCTATCACAAGTTACCCTAAAAACATTAGCACTGAAAGAACAGCCCATTCTCCTATTTTCCTTCTGGGTCAATATGAAACTAAAGGGAGTAACACAGGAGGCTGAACACGCCAACCAAATGTCACCTACTTGAAAATATCTCTGCTCACATTCTGCAGAAGTCATCAGGTTAAAAAAGAAGCAACTAAACATTGAAAAAATATGGTTAGTTTTAATTTAGAAGATAAATAGTTTGGTTTGTTCAATTTCCGGGTTTCATTGGAATTCAACATAGGCAAATTTAGTTTAAAACCGACGGCGTTATTTATCGATATTGTAAACCAATTTTCTAGTGAGAAGCCTTTTTCCTAGGAGCTCTTAGAATTCTAGCGCGATCGTGTGTCGCAATGCGGTTAGCCTCTCGTGGTCAAGTTCGCTGTCGCCCCAGATACGAGAACGACAAAAGAAGGGTTACGCTATTATCTAATGGGGTAGATAGGTTACGTCATGTTCGAAATGAATAACTGTCAATATAATACACAAAACAAAATATTTTCAGTCATTTTTAAAATTAAATTTGATGAGTAACATTACAATCTCAATTACTGCAATACCACTGGAATTGCAATGACAATGAAAGAATTCCATTTAATGCTACCTTCTCCACCTCATGTAATCTTACGTAGACTGATCCAATCAAGGATGACCACAAGGATTTGATAGTGTAAAGTTAGGCCTACTATCGATTAACGAAGCTGACATTTATGGTAGAATTTGGTATGCCCTGAAACATTCCCATCAGGGATACAATTGAAGATCTTTGCAAGTGTGAAAAGGGCCAAGATGATGAAACAGTGGCAACGGCACGAGAATCGACGCGTTGGCGATCAGACCCCTGCAAAATGGCCGAGTACGACCTCTTCTGTACACTGTTGGATTCGGTGTAGACTAAGGCTTAGTCTCTGAATATATAATAATTTTGATAGTAACAAACAAGCCCATTTCAAATGAAAAGGAGCCCTAGGGAGACCAGCAGGGAAGGCTAGGCTGTAGGGAAAATAATGTGGTTCAGGGACTGTGAGACAGACTAGATTCGGTGCAGTATGATTTTAAACTTTCAACTCGATTCCGGCATGGGATAGCAGAGTGACGGCTGTTGCGCGAAGACAGTGATTTGTGTATGTGTGGCAACTTTGCATTCTTGGAGATGTTTTTCATCATTTGTGACAGTGAATTTTTGCCAACGCATCGTGACTGAAGTGAGGTGTACCCAACAGAATCGCGGATATCGACGACAAATTTCGGATGTTGAAAGAACGATTCATTATTGGGATTCATGTGGGATTTATACGATTTGAAGGATGAAACCGGACACAAAAGGTAAGATTTCAACATTTTTAATTGTTTTGATATGCTTGGGCTTGTGTCAGTGGGATTTCCTAGACCTTTTCATTATTACCGATTAGTATTCATTTTTTGCTATTTTAGTATATTGACATTTAGCAATATTTAGCTAAATTGTGTTATGGGCTGCGTTACCGTTTCGTTCCAATTTCTAACCTCTCCATTGTTTTGATTTCGTCCACCATCCTATTCCCGCGCTTGGATTCACTTCCGCTTACGTCACCAACTTGCCTCACGTGCAGCTAAGCATAGAGACACGTAATATCCGCCGGCATTACGTCACGCTTTTTAATAGCACTTCACATGCTCAGGCTACCTGCTGCATAAAAAGTCCGTTTTTTCACCGCTCTACAGAAGTTCGACCCTCATCTAATTGGATATGCCTCCAAAGCGCCAAATCAGCTCTGAATCACCGTCTTTGTGTCGGGAGAGCGAAAGCTGCTCGCTTCGAGCTTTCGCTGAGATTTCGCGAGGTGACAACACCCCCAGGGTGCCCCTGACAGTCAGCACAGCGCCAGCTCCAGGGACCAGCGGGATGATACAGAGACAGGTAGGTCTCTTACTAATGCTGCCAATAGTATACTTATTCAGCCGGGTGTGTTACTCCCTGATGTTTCACCTCCTCCCACGCTCCATATCCGCACATGCACGTGTTCACTCTCTGAGCCCTAACCTAGATCTACAGCCAACTGTCCAGCCCACTGGCTACCCGATTCACTCCAGCAGCGTTTCTTTCCCCCAACGCCGGCTACCAGCAGCTCCATGTGCAAACCGGCGAGCACCTTGGCTCCAATGTTAGAGCCGTCTATACGGGACAAAATATATAAGGGGAATTTGTAGACCTGCGCCAATTGCTGCCACCCCAAAAGACGGCGTCACAGGAAGCCGTTAATTTTTCTATGGAGCTGGACAGCTCGGACAGGTGGTATTTAGGCCTAAGCAGCAACCCTCACGGACTCTGACCATAGGCCAGTGGACGTCAGCTTTCAATACCTTTATAAGTATTTATGTTGAAAAGCACCAGGATCACGAACACTGTGCAGCATTTGCTTGCATACATGGAGACAGTCTGCGGGGCAGCGCACGCTTCGGGGATTGTTGGGCACAGTACGACATGCAATTCAGACAACGCATGGAGCGTAACCCTACACGGCCTTGGGGCACCATTGACGGCCAGCTGTGGCTTGAGTTAATGCTCCTCAACCAGCGTCAACCCCCGCAATCTGCCAACAGACCCCTTAGCAATAACCAGAACCATAACCAGCGTGCCTACACTGCTGCACCCGTATGTTGGGATTTCAACAAGCAGGGTTGCCGAAGGCAGAACTGCAACTATGTGCACAAGTGCAAGTCATGCGACAGCAGGGGACACGGAGCCAGTAGCTGCTTTCAGCATAAAGGCTCTAGGCCCAAACAGGGCACATTTCCAGCGCATGCTAACAATAACCCCATCAGCAACACACGCCAATCTTGATCTAGCACCCTCACCAATCAAAGTCTGCAACCTCACCCCATGGCTAATTTCTTATCAACACATTAATTCAAATGACAGTACTATACTTCAGGAAGGTTTTAACCAAGGCTTCAGTTTACAATATACAGGACCACCCGACCCACGGGATGCAAGAAATTTATCTTCTGCTAACGCTAATCCTCATATCATCTTGCATAAGCTGACAAAGGAAATAGAAGCAGGTCGTATTGCTGGACCATTCTCACGCCCCTACAGACCCTTATAGTTTCCCCACTTGGCCTGGTTCCCAAGAAAACACAATCCACATTAAACACAGAGGCTGCCTTCCGCCTCACTCATCACCTATCTTATCCATCAGGCCAGTCAGTCAATGATTTCATTCCACAAGAATTCTGCACAGTCCAGTATAACAGCTTCGACCAGGCAGTCGCCATGGTACAAGCCTTAGGTAAAAATGCATACATGGCCAAATTTGACATAAAATCAGCCTTTAGGCTTCTACCTGTATCACCTAGTCAATTCTTTCTCCTTGGCATGCACTTTCAACACCAATTCTACATTGACAAATGCCTCCCTTTTGGTTGCGCAATTTCTTGTGCTCTTTTTGAAAAATTTAGTACCTTTTTGGAATGGGCTATTAGGAAAGACACCAGCAGCAACAATGTTAGCCACTACCTTGACGATTTCATCCTGGCTGACCAAACCAGCCAAAATTGTGAGCATTTACTCACATCATCATTGCAGCTATTCAATCACTTGGGCATTCCAGTGGCCTCGGACAAAACAGTTCACCCTTCAACATGCTTAACATATTTGGGCTTAACAATGGATACAGCCAAAGGCGAAATTAGGCTGCCACGGGATAAGGTAGAACAGCTGACACAACAGCTCAATCACATATTGACAGCACACAACAAAAAAGTGACATTGCGCAACTTACAATCAATTGTTGGTAAACTCAACTTTGTTTGTAAGGCTATACCCATGGGACTGACCATTTATTCGGCCACTCATCGATGCTCAAAAGGGTGTTCTCATCCGCACCATAGAATCAGAATTACACAGGGTATCCGGGCGGACTTAAAAGTATGGCTTCAATTTCTTGCTAGTCATAATGGCACCACTTTATTCTTGCACCCTCGATGGTCAAACTCGCAGGAGGCACAACTCTTTACAGATGCAGCCAGCAGCCAGGGATTCGGTGCTTACTTTCAGGGCCATTGGACTAATGGTCGCTGGCCAGCACAGTGGCATGAAAAGGGATGGCTGAAGGATTTAACCATGCTTGAACTTTTCCCTATCGTTCTCGCCATCAAGTTGTGGGGCTCTGTTCTCTCCAACAGCCGGATAATGTTCTTTTGTGATAATCAGGCTGTGGTCCACATAATAAACCGCCAGACAGCAAATCCTCCACGGGTCATGTCACTGCTTAGATGCTTGGTGCTTTTATGTCTCAGACACAACATTCTGTTCAAAGCGAAATATATTGACACCCACGCTAACATTATAGCAGATTCTCTTCGAGATTTCAGTGGGCACGATTCAGGTCAGCAGCCTCATGCGGACAAGGTACCAACCCCCACTCCCGACGACATGTGGGACATCTGATGTCTGAGGTTAACCGTCTCATCACTTCATCATTGGCACCAAGTACATGGCGCACTTATCAGGCGGGCAAAACAGCGTTTGAACAATTCCGCTGCATTTGGTTTACCGTCTCTTTGGCCTATACCGCTGGACCAATGGCTACAGTTTATTGCTTATTTATCGGTGTCAGGTAGGTCGCCTGCCACAGCCAGGTCATAATGTCGATCGGGCTGGCAGCACTCCACAAATTGCATAATATGTGCGATGTGTCACACCACCTCCTTGTTCAGAAAGCTCTTTCAGGTATGTCTAGATTGTCTCATCGACAGGACACCCGACAACCAATAACGACTCACCTTCTTGCAGAGATCATTCGTGGCCTTGCCTTTGGTCTGCAGCCAGTCCCCTCTGAGGCAGCTGTTTGCCGCTGCATATTTGTTGACTTTCTTTGGATTTTTCAGAGTCGGTGAGCTGGTAGCAGCCTCAGCAAAGGACAGCACTAACAGAGCTTGCCTGTTTTCAGATATAACTGTCGCGGGTGATTTATCAGCCATACAGGTACATTTATGAGCTCCAAAACAGATCAGGATGGTCTGGGAGCATACATCACCATCCAGGCATTGCCGAACTCCCCATTATGTCCTGTCGCAGCAGTGCAGCGTTTCCGCTGCATCAGACCTACTGGTACGGGTATTTTTCACTCATTTTGATAGCTCCCCACTAACAAAATTTCAGTTTCAGGCGGTGCTCAAAAAGGCTTTGGCGTCAATCCCGAGCCCATTAACCCTAGTTTGTACTCGTCACATTCATTTTGCATAGGGGCAGCCACCACAGCAGCATTACAGGGGCGCCAGTTCACAACAGATCCAGGAACTGGGGCGTTGGAAGTCGGCGGCTTTACCGGACATACATCCGCGATACCATCCATCCTATGATCTTTAAATGTGTTAGGGCCAAATGTTATGCAAAAATCCTACAACTATCTCCACGAGTTTCAGATGCAGCCTGGTTCATCGGTCTAGCTACCTGGCCCGCTGCTTCACCATACAGAGTCAGGTCAGCAATTTCCAATCAGCGGAAGTGGCTGGTAAAAGGGGGATGAGATGTGCCCAGTTCGGACCTATATCGATAGGCTTATCGAACAGGAGGCGAGCCAAAATCGTGGTCATCCACTTGGGTTCAAATGACCTCTGCGCTTACTGCATCTAAGCCGCTTTTTGATGCTATTTATCTCGACTTGCTTTACCTGCATCTGAGGTGTCCAAAAGCTACCATCATATGGTCATGTATGCTGCCTAGGCTAGCATGGAGGGGGGGGCCCAGAACCCACAGACCATCGACATTAAGCGGCGCAAACTCAACAGGCGCGTTGCCAATGTCGTGCGGGAACTGGGTGGGAAAGTTGCTAGGCACCCTGACATCACTGACACCCACATCAGTGCCAGAGACAAGGTTCATCTGAACGGGCAGGGCATGCGAGTTTTCTTTCACGCCCTGAATCAGGCCTTAATGTCGTAATTGTCCATTGATTATCGCCTAAATTCCCTGCGGTGTACGAGTCCCGTCACGCGGTGCAGGCATTCACCAAAAAATGGTCATTTCTGTGTCACCTCATTTCAGTTGAGTTGAGTTGAGTTGAGCTTTACGTCACATCGGCATTTTTCCAGCCATATAGTGACGAGAACAAGTTTGCATTAGTAAATATTGTAAGTACATACTCGGAATGAGTTTTATTTCAAAGACATTTATTTATTGCATTGTCATTCGGAAGCAGAAAAAAAATCATAGCATCAAATTTAAAGGCAGGCGGTTTGTTACATTTCATAGTTACAATTTATGGTTGTTACATTTCACAGTTACAGTTTATGGTACAGATCAACTTCCCTCAGGTAGTTCAGTATCAGATGGCGCTCACGCGTGAGAACAGATCTTTAGGTTTGTTGCATCATAATGTGAGTCCCTTGCAGGCGATAAGTCCACGCATTCAAGCAGAATATGCTTGACGGTGAACACCTCATCGCAGTAAGAGACACACATGGGGGTCCATCCCCATCCGCTTTCAGCAGATAGTCATGTAAATCGACTGTGGCCAATACGACACATCGTCAGTAAAATTACCTCATCGCGTCTTGACTGACAACCCAAGTAGGTATAACCGATTGTTGGCTTCAATTCATGGAGTTTGTTTCTTCCTACTTGAGTGTCCCACCTTTTTTGCATCAGGTCCCGAGTATAGCTTTTGATAGTGGGTTTGAAGTCACTGTACGGGATTAGCAGTGGAGATAGGGGCTTTTCGAGAGCTGCTTTTGCTGCAGCATCGGCCTTAGTGTTACCTGCTATGCCGACGTGACCCGGCAACCAGCAGAGGATGATGTCATATTGGCCAGTAGAAAGGTCGTTGTACAGTTCTAATATGTCCAGGATGATTGGGTGACTTGAAGTCACGTTTAGAAGTGCTTGAAGGCAGGGTAATGAATCTGTAAATATGATGAAGTTTTTGGACTGATTTTGCTGTTGAATGTAGGTCAAAGCAGCTCACCTACGTGACGCAGGCCAGTTTCAGTAGTAGCCTGCATTAGCCTGCGCTTGCCATCATCAGCGATAACAGGTAGCACGACTATAGCGGCGCTGGTCCATACTTCTTCTCACGGACCACCTCAGGTTAGCTGCAATATTGCTGAGCGAGGCGCTAACGAAATTATTTCTAATTAAGTCCCAGGTTCGGTTTGTATGCAGTAACCCATGCTTGCTGTTAGAGGCTACTATTAGGGTTCGGGTGGTTACCCGAAATCAGGCCTTAATGTCGTAATTGTCCATTGATTATCGCCTAAATTCCCTGCGATGTGTACGAGTCCGTCCACGGTGCAGGCATTAACCAAAAATGGTCAGTTCTGTGTCACCTCATTTCAGCTCACCTACGTGACGCAGGCCAGTTTCAGTAGTAGCCTGCATTAGCCTGGCGCTTTCGCCATCATCAGCGATAACAGGTAGCACGACTATAGCGGCGCTTGTCCATACTTCTTCTCACGGACCACCTCAGGTTAGCTGCAATATTGCTGAGCGAGGCGCTAACGAAATTATTTCTAATCAAGACCCAGGTTCGGTTTGTATGCAGAAACCCATGCTTGTTGTTCGAGGCTACTATTTGGGTTCGGGTGGTTACACTCACTCATTTGCCCGACACACGTCATCGTAGGCCATGTGTGTAGATCGTGGTTGCACTGTCATTCAGAAGGATTGTCTGGTCCCGTGAAGATCAGGGATAGAAAGTGCCTTTAGTAACCCGTGCTTGTCGTGAGTGGCTTACTTAACGGGATCAGTGGGTCAGGCTCGCTGACTTGGTTGAGCCATGCCATTGGGTACCCAGACGGATGCGCATGCTTCGGATCACGGGATTGTCTGGCCCAGACTCGATTAATTACAGGCCGCCACCAGATAGCTGGAATATCGCTGAGTGTGGCGTAAGACTAAACCCACTCATTATTTGCTGATAGCCGCCACATAGCTGGAATCTGTCTGAGTGTGTGGCGTGAGAACCTGTTCATTCTGAAATGTCATTAGCAATTGTTGTTAATGCGCATCGCCTCCTTCCTTTGTCTCTTCCCAACACCACCCCTCCTTCCCTCTCGCCCCTGCACACACACACTATGCATACGCTAAGCACATTATGCAGTGTGGATGGCAACCACGCTTCTGCAGCCCTCACCCATCCGTGGCGCGGGGCTGTTTGGCATGGTACCGGGCGGGACTCCGCACCTCTAAATTACAGCTTGCTTGCTTGCTCTACCTGGATACTCGGTACCCGCTGTTACAGCGGGAGCCCAAAGCTCCCACCTGCTGCTTCCGCGGGGGGAGTGCTGAGTTTTCCCAGCAGTTGGGCTGCAATGACACGGCGGACCAACTTGTGCACACCCGTGCGGGTCTGCAAATGCTTCGCTAGCCCGTGTGGGCTTTCCATGCTTCGGTGCGGTTTCCCATCCTCGCCATTCTCACTGCACCCATTTGAATTCCATATTGGCTTTCTGTCTTCATTTATCGTTTTGACGCTCTCAGGGTTCCCTAACAGTCAGCTCATAACATGATATTATCATTCAGTGTTAGATCAGATGTAAATCTTGTTGAAAGCTGTTTTTGAGAAATAATAACTATATTTGCTTTTATGCCTTTGATAATTCTGTTTAGAAGCCGGGCGAGAGTCTAGCGAAAGGGAGGTAACTAACATGTAACTTCCTTTTGGTTTGTTTACAAAATGTTAAACGTTGCACACCTCTGAAGAAAATCTCTCAGTTGCTTTCGATAATGACCCATCAATTATTTCCCTCAGGCCATTCTCGTCAACCTTAGCAAAGCGGGACTGTGGAGGGACGCCCGGTGTACAAGATGGAGCCGGGTCAGCGTTAGCGGTGCAATTTCGAAGTGGAAACGTCCGGAGTGCTGGGATTTGTGTATTTTGGAAGATCAATATCTAGAAACAAGTATCATTAACTTATTCTTTAAACTTGGAATATTGTATCAAATTAAATACACGAATGCTTGAAATTTGCGGAGCAGTTCATTTGTGAATAAACGTCATTGAAGGATATTATTTTATGGCTCTTCAATCACTTTACTATTATCTGATCACATATGATTATGAGCCATGTGATTGTATACACCATCATCTATGAATAACTCTTCCAAGAATTTGTCATCTTCAAAGATTGTATCAAAATCCCAGAGAAAGAATTTGAGGTGGTAATGTTCCTCAATTATGCAAATTCATGCAGCGAAAATAGTACGGTATTAGTGCCCACGTATTAAATTTGCGGTTATTAGGCCATCATTTTCAGGTATGTCGAACAATATTCGACAAGGGTAATTAACCAATCAGATTGCGGAAAGCACTCACTATTGGTTTACAATATTGGTTGGATGCACATTTAAACAACTCAAAAATCTTATACAAATCATCCAATCACAGCTGTCAGATGATTCAATCAGCATTCAAGGCTCTCCATGGTGCTTTTAAAACCATACAGAGCAAAACGAAGATGCATTTTGTTTCCTACCAGTCCCCTGGGGTGCTTGGTGATGGATGAAGCTCTCCTGGACAGCTGGCAGAACCTCTGAGGTGCAAATTGACTGTCTGCCTTGACGCGCTGAGGAAGCGACCCATATTGGCTGAAATGGGAGAGAGAGTGAATGAAATTTTCAATCTAGAGGGGCTTATGCATGGTCAAAGGGATCAGGGGTCAAAGGATCAGGAACATATGATGAAAATTATTTCATAAAAACTCCTAAATTAATTATTGATTTAAGTTATGAAAAAAATGAAAATAATTTTTAACTGCCAGTCAGTATACTCTTTAGACTTCAACAAAAGTGCCGAAACACCCTTACAGTATGAGATCGGTGGCGAGGACAGACATATAAGCTGGCGGAGGTGTTGACATAGTGTTTCTTTTTTAGATCCTTAATATATTTAACTTGGGCTTCATACCAGAAACCAGTAATTTTACAATATGAAGGGATTCCTCTGGGTACTTCAGATACATGACCAAAACTCCAGTCCAGAAATATTTTTTTGCCATCCTAGGATACCCTGGGGACATAAATCTCAAAACGTTTTTCAAAGTTTGTAACGCCCTGCATTACTTTGGCCTGGGTAACCTTTCCTACATTTGATCGCAGCGCTACTGTACCGTGGACGTTGATATGACTTTCTCGCTTGAACTCTGTCAATCCTATCTATCGGAAGTTGCGTCTCAAAACTTCAATACAGCACATTATATTGAATAAACTTAGTGATTTAAAGAGTTTACCTTGTTCATTCTCCGTAAATTGCATATCTAAGTGATCATTTTTAAAGTGTACGAGTGCAAACTCAATCCACTGATTAGGGCAGGGATTTCTGTTTCAAGTCCACAGGAGGCGACTTCTTGAGACTTACAAGAACAAAGACGGACACATGTTTGTACCTCAAGTTAAGCTTTATTTTTTGTTAAATGATGTAAAATGTTTGGGATTGCATGGAATAGTTTGAAGTACATGGAAAAGATAAAATTGCAGAATGATAAAATCTTCCTGAGACAATTCACAGTTGAAATTATAAGCAAGTTCATGTTTCCTTCTCTGATGAGAACGCAATGTTACCTGATTTTTGTAACTTCTTTTTACATGGCATACACTCAAACGTTGGAATTTTCGGGAAAAGTTTGGTATCAAAGAGATATCTGAAAGAAATATATTCACTTAATGACTTCATAAAAGTAAGATGAAACTAGAAGATCATCGTCTGAGAACATGACCATACGTACAGTGTGAAGCAGTGGCATACAAATATACAAACTAAGAAGAATATGTCTGAGGACACAGATGACGAAGGACTGACACGTCTCTCTCAGGAATCTGTGAATAAAAGTTTGAGAAATTTAAAAAAAAATAAAGGCAATTTGGGAAGTCAAAGTAAAAATGATCACTTAGATATGCAATTCACGGAGAATGAACAAAGTTTTTGAAAATGCTTTAAATCAGTAAAATATATTAATGTTGAATGTGATGCTATGAACACTTTATTTACAAAACTGAAGAGAAACTGTAGCACGGCATGTTGACAAGAAATCCTGTTAAGTCGAACGAGGGACCACATTGTGCAGAATTGCAAGCCTGACACTGAGAAGTATGGACATAGGTTTGAAGCTTACTACAATAGGGAGTTGATGCGCTACATCACGATAACAAATTTTCAAGATTAGACTGATAGTGACAAAAAACCTTATGTATTAAAGCCTATTCGTGTCCACTTGCGCCATCTTTGACGATTTGTATGCCGTTTCGGGATGCTATGAGTGCCGCGCTGGGATGCTATGAATACTGTTGTATATGTTCGGCGACCGTTCTCGCACGCTCTTGTAGCTGATACACTAGCTTTGTTTCCATTTCAAACGATTTGTCTTCCATTACAGATTTATTGTGTGCAGGATATTGTTGCAGTTTTGGAAGTTTATTTTCCTATTTTGGTGAGTTTTGTTCTGTTTTGGTGTATATGAGTCCAGTTTTGATGATTTGTTCACCGTTTGTATGGTAGGGCTGATCATGGAGGAGCTAGGCATGGAGTGGCAGGAGACATGCATCTTTGTAGAGCGTGAATCAACTTATACAGGCCCAATTGTTGATCTGATATCCTAACATTCATCTGGCACTGCCAACTAAAATTTTTTTTGTTAAACATTAAATATTTTTCTGTTCGATTTGACATTGGAATATTGTATATATATTATATATAGGCATATATAATAAACACAAAATGCAGTTAGAAACAGTAATATTTCATTATACAGCTTGTATTAGGAATCTAAAACGCACCTCCCTCAAAAGCAATTTCGCTAGAGGTAGACGGTCACGTGATCGTGTGGCGTCATACCAGACAGTCGCTACATCAACACACGGAAAATCCAGCAGTACCGTGCCTGTTCGCTTACTGAGGTCTGCTTCTAGTTTAGCAAATAAATCAACTCACAAAGTCAAAAGTGGATTTTGATGGTATACCAGATACAGATAATATCACATACATACAACCTTTTCAGTTTGAAAGTATTTCTAGCGGCAAGACCGACAGGAATATTGACGACAAATCCACCAGTTCACAACATACAGCCGTGGGACGATCCCAATCCAGACTATGTTTTGAATAGACCTAGATCTACTGCACACTGGTATGCAAGTCACTTGCCTATCATATGTTCATGGAAAACTGATTATATACCAAACTAAATTTTTAGCAGTCACGGTAAAATTTGCAGTTATTATAACGGCAATGGTCGATCAATGTGTTGAGGCTGTCTTGTCTTTGGTTACGTTTCATGTTCATGATTTTATGAAAACAATAACTTTCAGCTTCGTCATCAAATGCGTCTTCTGATGAAATTTATCCGTAAAGATATTAATATGGTGATGATCTTTTATATGAAATAACATTACGGAACTCAATAAGTTCATCATGGCACACTCACATTCGTTAGTGTATGTTTTCGGTCGGTATATGGTCTCTGGTATTATGCATGGAGCATCAGTTTTATTACATTTTCAATTTCCATAGACGTGTAAAGCATCGGTTATTGGTTGTGATACTTAGTCATGTAAATCTGCAAAATACACATAAAATGTAATCATTTAATGATAAACAAAGATTTGCTGTAACGTCCTTAACAGCTGATAATAGATATAATAAATCCTTATCATTCTCCTTAACTGTCAGTTAGTGAAAAAGAAAATTTTTCATTGTGTTATAGTAGTAGCGTGTAAAGTGTGATCAGTCCCAAAGAAAGATAAGCGATCCAATCAAGAAATACCTAGCACAAAAAAATCGGGGCAAATAATTTATTTGCATACAAACTGTTTATGACAAAATAATGAATACAGTGTGTACACCAACATCATGAAGGCAAAGACGTGCGTGTTTATTAACTGGAAGGACTCGTGGAAGCCTAAGAAAACAAGATTGCTCTCCAATAACGTGTGTTGACTACAATTTTGAAACATTTACCATCTGAACAAGGCGCAGGATTCAAACAGATGAATAGGGGTGAAGCGGTACGCTCTTACGACGGTACGTATTGCGGTACAAGGCCTTTGGTTCGGTATATGAGACATTATCATAATGCAGAAAATTGACAAGAGGCAAACCTTACATTTTTTAATAACATGGGAAACAAATAATCATAATCTTTGTTATTTTGAATAAACAAAACTGTCATTTCATGACAAGATAGAAGAATTAAAGCATCACTGGAACCTTGGAGCTGACAGCTGTGTGGCAAAATAGCAAGTAGCCAAGTATGATTAAAAGTCACTAAAATCACATCAGCATTTACTGCAGTGAAATCACCACGTCCCAGAAAATGTTCATGCTTAAAAAAACACTAAAAACAATACACAAATCAGATCTTGTTGAATGTCACTCTGTTGATGACATATAACAGATAAATAAATTAAACAAATTAACTCAACACAGTTGTCGTAAGACAGTTACAGTCTGTGTGACAGATGATTGTCCTTGATCTAAATCATTGCCTATCCCTATCATTTCAGTCGGTTAAACATTTCGAGACTTTCAAGTTTCCACAGTCCTTAAGAAGTACTGCTACACAATCTTGGCACATTCAAGAATTTTGTTTTGTTCAGTTTTCAGATCCATTCAAAATATCTTCAAAAGTTCACTCAGAAATGTATTTTTTCGTTTCTGAAACAAATATGTTTTAGCTTGAGAAAGCTGCTATCTCTTTTTATTGGTCGTTAAATGTTCATTGCTCTGATATAGCTTGCAATGAGATGGTAGCAACAACAAACAAACATAAGGCATCAGAACTGTGATGGGAAAGCCCCCAGATCCATACCCATAATTGCAGTTATCCCTCGCCATAACGCCGGTCCCCTGAGTTATGAGACACCCGCGTTATACATAACCCGGAATAAAGACCAAGTAAAAATTATTTTCCATGGACATGACAGAACTGCTAATTCGTGTATTGTGCCCAGTCGTATCGTCGGAGGTGAAAAAACAAATTTTGTAAATGAAAATATATATGTTTATAGGAAACCTGCAATCAATTTAAACATCACTAGACACGATAATTCAGTTGTCCTCCCTGTTATGCTACCTGTTATTTAACTAAGCTGGAAATAACAATCAGTTGTGTACTCATGTTTTGCTCCAATCTACTGGTGATTCAGTTAAAAACGATCCGAAAATATAACATCAAAGGATTTCTACGGAAGCGTAGTAGGGCCACGTTGAAAATGTTTTGGGGGGTCACTATCTCCTACGTAGGACTTAATATCTCCTACGTAACGTAGGACTTAGTATCTCCTACGTAGGACATACTATCTCCTACGTGGATGCAACGCTCGTTTGCGGTTTTATTCGTAATTGTTTACAGGTTGACTTGACTGGGGTGGAGAAGTGTTGAGTGCGGCGTAAAACAATACGAAATTCAAAAAGGCAAAGAATTGTCATTATAGTTATTTGTATAAATATAAGGGGATACGTGAACATAGATTCCCACCTATAGTCTAAGACACGTCTGTACACGCAGATTATGATTCATGTGCAACGACCTCTGAAATATCCAATGCATAATAGTAAAGTGTAACAAAGTGCAACATATAACAGTGAACTAACTGCAACGCGTAATAGTAGAGCAAACTGAACGCAAGGCAGTAAAGTATAACAGTCGGTCCAACACAGTACTAATGTGCAACAATTAGTTGAACACATGACTCTAATAGTGAAGGAAACAGTAGACTCTAATAGTAAATTGAAACACATGATAGTAGACTCTAACAGTAAATGAAACACATAACTGTAGACTCTAATAGTGAATGAAACGAATGACTGTAGACTCTTACAGTGACTGAAACAGTGAAACAGGAGATTGTGTGCGTGTCTCGGGCTTTAAGTCGACCGTTTCAGATTAATCCATATAAACGTTTATCGATCATCTCCTACAGGAAATATTAAGTACTACGTAGGAGATACTATGTCCTACGTAGGAGATACTAAGACCTACGTAGGAGATACCCACTTAGGAGATACTAACTCCTACGTAGGAGATATTAAGTCCTACGTAGGAGATATTAAGTCCTACGTAGGAGATACCCACTTAGGGGATACTAAGTCCTACGTAGGAGATACTAAGTCCTACGTAGGAGATACTATGTCCTACGTAGGAGATACTAAGTCCTACGTAGGAAATACTAAGTCCTACGTAGGAGATACTAAGTCCTACGTAGGAGATACCCACTTAGGAGATACTAACTCCTACGTAGGAGATACTAAGTCCTATGTAGGAGATACTAAGTCCTACGTAGGAGATACTATGTCCTACGTAGGAGATACTAAGTCCTACGTAGGAGATACTAAGTCCTACGTAGGAGATACTAAGTCCTACGTAGGAGATATTAGGTACTACGTAGGAGATAGTAAGACCAAAAAAATGTTTCACCGTGGCCCTACTACGCTTCCGTAGATTTCTATCCATTATCAAAATAAATTATATCTTAAGCAGTTATTTTAACAGAGATATGATATATTGCTATCGTATTAGTATAATGCATGTTTTCTTCGAGCGTATTTAACATAATAATTAACATAGGTTCAGCACTTTGGGTTACATGGCTGGATACATTTTACGTATGAGACAGTTTGACAAGTCCCCATTGACTTCCCGCGGTACCTGTCTCTTTGATTGTAAAAACACAATATTGGCAATTAATTGTGAAATATGACTTCAATGAGTCAATAACGCAGGTCTTGGGGTCCATGGATGACGAGGTAGTAATCTATTCGTGATTGTTGAGAATAATGTGAAATTGGTGCTAACGCGGTAGGCACGAAAAGCGGACCCTTATGCACAAGGTAAGCGGAAGTGGTACGCGTATAGAATGAGGTGATGTCATGTCACACACGTTTTCTCCAATGTTACTGTAAACAGTTTTAATAAATGAAAATGGGATTAAATTTAATCAAATTAAATGAAATCGAACTTACTTCCAGGAAAAAAGCGGCCGTCAAGCAAATAAATGCATAGATTTTGACCAAATGATTCGATTTCTAGACATTTTAGAAAAGGTTTAAAATGATTAATAAAATGACGTAACGAAAACCGAAGTTTTGGATGCAATTACGGTTCTACTAATACCGCGGTATACCTTTCACCCCTACAGATGAATACAATAGTCCTTAAGACATCAGGCACAACTGATTTCAGTTCACACCCTAGACACCTATGTATGATTTCAATATATATCTTGATGTCAGTGAATTCACCAGTTCCTGTTTACTAGGTTTAATGAAAGTGTCTGGCAGAATATCCTGGAAAAGTAGCCAGTTGTGTCCTGCAAGTCTGTAGGAGGGAAACTTTCTTCTCTCCAGAATGGCCCTGAGTAAGAATTCCACATACCCTATGAATAAAGTTTACATTGAATTAGAGACATTTTGTAACACAATTTCAGTATATTTTGTTTTGGCAACCAAAATAATTTTCTTGGATTAAAAGCCAGTGTCTTTGCAAACAAGTGTTGACTCATTAGTTCAAAACATGCAGTAATAGGAACAGTGGGGTTTTCTTCAAACTGGAGTGCATCAGTTCAACAAAAGGAAGCAAAGAGACAGAAATAATTGATTGTTTTCTATTTACCACATGTTGGTCTCGCTTCACTGGCTTGGGCATGGAGGATGTCCCCTTCTTGGTATTGGGGTAGCTGGACAGAAGGACTCGCCCGAACACCTCCCGTTCATGGACATTCTAAAACGTTTGAGCGAACGCGCATTTGAAATTGACATTTTTTCTGCTGCTTCCCGTGCAGATTAGCACGTGGTTGCTACACTTCGGTTCTTGACTTGTATGAGAGCAGTCACACTTTGGTGGCTGTCTCCTTTTGTGTCTTTCTGATATAAATGAATGAATTTGAAGTAACTTTTAAATATTGTGTGTCTAATTTGTAGACATTATTTGAGAAACTTGAAATTTGATAGTTATTGAAGAATTCATTGAACGCATTAGAGATCACACATTTGGTGTCTCCTTTGTGTAGTGTCGTATTTGGACACGCCTTTGTAGAGTTCATATTTTTGAACACGCCATTGAACAGTGTCATATTTGGACACACTCTTATAGTGTCATATCTGGACACTCTCTTATAGTGTCAATATTTGGAGACACATATTGTGTCATAATTGGACACATCATTATTTCTGTAAATATATTTGTACATATTGGGGATTATAAACTCTTGGGAATAAAACTGTAAAAACCTACAGAAAAGTGCTCTGTTGTCCTTTGACTATGTAATTTACCAGCTTCCACTGCGTTCCAAATGGTAGCAGAGCGTGGTTATTAATCATGCTTTGTTGAGCACCTTTCTTAGATTAAATTCATAGTTTTTTTCATTGGGTTTGATATTGGTAATTGTTTTGTGTAAACAATAGAATGTGTGGGTTTAAGCGCACTGGTTGTACATCAGTGTGTTTCTTCTGAACATTCTATATAGTGTGTCTAGATCTGATAAATTCAAAATGTCACAGTCAAGTGATAAGTCCGTGAAAGGGACCAGGAAAGTTAGTATTGGTGATGAGATTACTTTAGAAACTGCAGCAAATCTTTCCCTTCCGTCCTCAAGACAAGATGAGAACAATGACGAAGATAAAGTAATCAAACTAAAACGTCAAAAAATGATTGTGAAATCAGCATTCACTAAATCAAAGAACATGTGGGAGAAATTGATTGATAGTGAACAAATCTCGTCACGGAGTGACGTAAGGGATGCAATTGATAAGGTCAATGATTGTCAGTCTAAAGCTCTTGAGGTTATTGTTGAGCTCTCTGAGTTTGTTTGAAAATTTAGGTGATAAAGACAACAGTGTAAAGGTTATGCTAGAAGGTGAACATGTAGATGAGATAGGTACAGCCGCTAAAAATGAAGCCCAGTGTTATCTCAAATCAAGGTCAGATGCTACATCAAAATGTTCAACAAGAGGTAAAACTGAACCCTTATCTCCTAATCCCCAACAGTTACAATTACCACAAACCCAACGTTCTAGGCAAGTTATTGATAGCTCTGATCAGAACACACATGTCCTCTCACACTGTAATGATATTGGCAAAGATATGTGGACACAGTTGAAACGCGTATCAATACCAATATTTACTGGTGATGCTAAAACATATGAGGCTTGGAAGGCCGCATTCATTGCTTATATAGACCAAGCACCTGCTACTCCTGAGTACAAGTTGCTTCAACTTCGTCAGAATGTAGGGGGTGAAGCTTTGAAGGTCATTCAGGATTTAGGGCACGGTGCCACGGCATATGACGTTGCTTTAGAGAGATAAGATAGGAAGTTTTGGGGAATGCGGCGTCATATTGCATTGCAACTAGAGGAAATATCTAATTTCAGACCAGTTCGTCTAGGCAATGCAACTGATGTTGAGCGATTTGCAAGTATGTTGGATTTGGTAGTTGTGAACATGAAAGAATCTGATAAGGTTGAGGAGTTACGTTATGGGTCATTGTATGTACAGCTACTAAAGAAAATGACAGAATCAATGATTGGTAATTACCAAAGATGGATCTATGAGACTCAACGACAGGAGTCGGTTGAAGCTTTGCGTGAGTGGGTATTGATGGAAGCAGAGTTTCGTACTATTGCTTCAGAAACTGTTTGTGGGGTTTCCAAAATGGATAGAGCAATGAATAGAGACGTACGAAAACCAGGGTCGTTCTTTGGCAAACAAGCTGAATTTGGTCAGAGGTGTATAATATGTCAAATGAACCATTCTATCACAAACTGTGTCAAGTTCAAATGTATGCCCATACCAAAGAGATGGGAAGTAGCAAAGCTGCTTAACCTTTGCTACAGATGTTTAGGCTCCAATCATTTTGGCAATAAATGCAATTTGACTAACACCTGTGGTATTGACAATTGCGACGCTCCACATAGTCGTTTATTACATTCAAGCATCCGCAACAATGCAGCTAAAACTGTTAAAAGTGACTCTGTTACTTCAATAGATAATTCTTGCACTGAAAGGCAGCATGACTCAGTTAAATCTCAAGGTCGTGACTCTAAGGTCACCACAATGTCATCTACACATTCTCACAAGACAGAGCTTGTCTCTTTGCGCACGGTACCTGTTGTAGTAAAAAATGGTGACAAGCGTATTGTTGTAAATGCAATGCTTGACGATGCAAGTACTCAGACTTACATCAATGAAGATGTATCTTGTCAACTTGGTTTGATGGGTCATGACCAAATGGTCTCGGTCACCATGCTCAACGGTCAGAATGAGAAATTTGCCTCACAATATGTTCAGTTTGGAAAGTTTGGATGGTACAATTGATATGTCTCTTTCTGCTTTGACCACAACTAGAGTTACAGGTCAGATGAAAGTTGTAGATTGGAAAAAGCACTCTAAACATTGGCCACACTTGAAACAAATACATTTTCCTAAAGTTCAGACGCCACTGATTATTGACTTGCTCATTGGGATTGATTACCTGGAACTCCATCGTTTGTACGAGGACGTAGCTGGAGGTGAGGGGCAACCTATCGCCAGATTAACCCCACTTGGGTGGACTTGTGTTGGAAACGTTTCTGGCTCTAACAATGATCATAGTTCCAATACATTTTTCACCGCTGAGTCGAAAAAGGACTCCGATCTCAATACAATGCTTCACAAGTTCTGGGAAGTGGAAGAATTTAAGTCTGATTGTCCTATATTCACAAAACAAGATGGACAGATGAAATGACGGATGCAAGATACCATCAAGTATGAAAATGACAGGTATGAAATTGGCATACCGTGGAAGGCTGGTCCTCAGTCTCTCCCGGAAAATTATGACATGGCCTATAAACGGTTGTGTAGTACTGAGAAGAAATTGTCAAAAGACAATGTTGTTGCTGAAATGTATGACAAAACTATCACAGATTATCTCGGAAAAGGATATATTCGGATTGTTGCAAATGCAGATTTATCAGGGAATCAGTGGTTGTTGCCACATTTTCCAGTTGTAAAACCAGATCGGACTACCACGAAAGTGAGAGTAGTTTTTGATGCTTCAGCAAAGTGCCAGGGTATATCTCTAAATGATACCATACATCAGGGTCCTAAACTCCAAGGTCATCTGTTTGAAATCCTTCTTTCGCTTCCGCAAATACCCCATCGTATTAGTGTGTGACATAGCAGAAATATATCTACAGATACGAATACCTCCTGCAGATCGTTCCTTCTTCAGATTTTTGTGGAGATCAATGGATCAAACAAAAATCCCTCATATTTATGAATTCACACGGGTTGTCTTTGGTGTAAATGCTTCACCTTTCCTTGCACAGTATATCTCCAGAGAGAATGCTCGTAGACATGAAGATGTATTCCCAAAAGCTGCAGAAACTGTCTGCAAGTCGACATACATGGACGACAGCATGGATTCGGTGAAAGATATTGAGGATGGTAAAAGTCTGTACAGACAACTTACAGAACTTTGGGGTAAAGCTGGAATGAAGTCCAGAAAATGGTTGTCGAATTCACCAGAAGTCTTAGAGATCATTCCTGTAGAAGATAGAGCATCAGAAGTCAACTTGATAAAAGATGAGTTGCCGTCTGCTAACACACTTTGACTTGTTTGGATTGCTCAAGATGATAACTTTTGCTTTCGAAGTTCCTCCTCAGATGATCAGTTCATACTTACCAAAAGGGGTTCCCTTAGGGAAATTGCAAAGTTGTTCGATCCACTTAGTTTCCTTTCTCCATTTCATATTCGGGCAAAAGTTATTATGCAAAAGCTTTGGCTTTGTGGTCTGGATTGGGATGATGAACTCACTGGTGAGCTGAAACAAAAGGCATTAGTGTGGGTTTCAGAAAGGTCAGAGTTGAATGAGTTAAGGTTTCCTAGATGCTTGCAACTGAACCTTCCGGTTAGGGAACAACAATTGCATGTTTTTGTTGATGCGTCAGAAGATGCTTATGGCGCAGTTGTCTACTGTGTAAATACTTACCAAAATGGTGAGGTTTCCAGCCAGTTCGAAGCTTCCAAGAGTCGTGTTGCTCCATTGAAGGCAGTCTCGACCCCAAGACTTGAGTTAATGGCTGCAGTACTGGGAGTTAGGTTACTGCTGTCTGTTGATCACGCTCTAGAAGTAGCGACCTCTTTCACAACTTTTTGGACTGACAGCTTGAATGTTTTGTGTTGGATCAAAAACCATAGTCGGTATTTCAAAACATTTGTGGCTAATCGTGTTGGATTCATCCAGGAACATACTGAACTATCACAGTGGAAGCATGTATCTACAGAACTGAACCTTACAGATATACTTACCAGAGGAACAGCACTTCCTAACTTGTCATCAGAAACCTGGAATTGTGGTCCAAAGTTCTTAAAACTGAAAGAAAGTGATTGGCCAGTACAACCAATGAAGTTAGAATCAACAAATACTGTAGAGTCAAATAACATCAAAGAAACTTGCACTTTGGTGGCATATTCAAATTCAGTTTCCTTGTTGGAACCATCAGATTTCTCATGTTGGCAGAAACTTGTCAGAATTACAGCTTGGGTGGTTAGATTTGTCAACAATATTTCTTCTGAGTGTTCGGAAAGACTGACAGGTTGTATATCAGCAGAAGAAATTCTTGATGCAGAAAAGCAAATCATAGTCAAAATGCAAAGAGTAGCATTTGCAGAGGAGTATTCGGCATTTAAGACGTCCAAACCCTTGTCCAAACATAGCAAACTCTTGGGTCTGGATCCTTTCATTGATGATGATAGTCTCATTAGATCACGTCGCAGGCTTGAGCATGCTGAGTTTTTGCCACTCAAAACAAGATTTCCAATGATCTTGCCAAGAAAAAACTGGGTCACTAAATTAATTGTGAAGAAACACTATGAAGATGGTAAACATGCAGTTGGGACAAATCAACTCTTGTCAACGTTTTCATCTAGGTTTTGGATCATAGCTGGTCGTGAGGAAATCCGTGAATGTGCATTTTGTCGTTGTAGAAAGGCAAAACCTGTCACTCAAATCATGGCTCCACTCCCGAAGGTTCGTCAGAGGCATTCTCTCCGTGCTTTTGATACCACAGGTGTGGATTTTGCTGGTCCATTTTTGACAATTCAGGGACGCGGTAAAGCAAGACACAGGGCGGTTCACCTTGAAATGGCATATGCCAATGATACTGACTCATTCCATAATGCCTTCTATAGAATGACAAGTAGACGAGGATTGCCATCAGAAGTGATATCTGATAATGTTACCAACTTTGTTGGGGCTGCAAATGAAATGAAGCAACTAGTTTCCAAACTAGATTCAGACAAAGTGAAATACTCTTTAGCAAATCGAGGTGTTCGTTGGCTTTTTAATCCTCCCCAGGCTCCAAATTTTTGGGGGGTGTTTGAATCAATGATCAAGTCAGCGAAGAGGGCTATTTTGCTATCTTTGGTTCTGGTGACATCACTGATGAAGAGTTGATAACCCCTTTTGTTGCTGCAGAAGGACTTATCAACTCACGTCCTCTCACATATCAAAGTGCACATCCTGGTGATGATGTTCCATTAACACCAAACCACTTTCTCCATGGTCAGTGTGGAGGAATCTTTGCACCAGATTCGGTAGACACTACCTCTTTCAGTCCCAGAAAGAGATGGAGAAGGGTTCAAGAACTAGTTCGACATGTCTGGAGAAGATGGATGAACGAATGGCTACCTTCTCTCCAATGTAGAAGGAAGTGGTTCACTCCAAGCAGAGATCTTCGAGTTAACGATGTAGTGTTTCTCATTTCACCTGATGCTCCATGCGGTACTTGGAACCTGGGGATAATTGTCAAAACATATCCTGGTTCAGATGGGCATGTGCGAGTCGTGGACATAAAAACTGAAAAGAAAATTTTGACAAGGCCAGTGTCAAAAGTATGTCCATTAGAGGTAGCGACAGAGAATGTAGAGCGGGTAGATGGACAGGAAGAACAGGACCACGAGCGGGGGAAGACAGACGAAGAGGAAGGACAAGACATATGAAGAGGAAGGACAAGACAGGTGAAGAGGAAGGACAAGACAGGTGAAGAGGAAGAATTATGGACAATGAAGGATGAGGAGAAACAGACATAAAGTGAAGTGAGTTTCGTGTAATATATTTCTGAGATGTGATGATTCATATTCAAAAGGATTCCAGGATTGGTGTTATATCTGTGAATGTGCAATAATGTGCTAGTATTTATGCTTGAAATGTGCTATATTTTCAGATTTGGAATTGTGTGTGTATATTCATGTTTCTAAAATGTGTCTTTTATTAAAGGTGGAGTATGTGCTTGATTCTTTGGAAATTCTTCGGGAAATATTCAGAAATTCTATGAAGTCAAAACTTGTGAGTATGGTGTTTTGTAAAGTGATTGAAAAGCATTTCCTTTTCCTTTTCAGCGATGAAAATATTGAACTGTTTAATGTTTTAGATTTTGATTTTTCGCTCGAATGAAATGATAGTTTTATCATGGAGGAGGGAATGGACAGAAGGACTCGCCCGAACACCTCCCGTTCATGGACATTCTAAAACGTTTGAGCGAACACGCATTTGAAATTGACATTTTTTTCTGCTGCTTCCCGTGCAGATTAGCACGTGGTTGCTACACTTCGGTTTTTGACTTGTATGAGAGCAGTCACACTTTGGTGACTGTCTCCTTTTGTGTCTTTCTGATATAAATGAATGAATTTGAAGTAACTTTTAAATGTTGTGTGTCTAATTTGTAGACATTATTTGAGAAACTTGAAATTTGATAGTTATTGAAGAATTCATTGAACGCATTAGAGATCACACATTTGGTGTCTCCTTTGTGTAGTGTCGTATTTGGACACGCCTTTGTAGAGTTCATATTTTTGAACATGCCATTGAACTGTGTCATATTTGGACACACTCTTATAGTGTCATATCTGGACACTCTCTTATAGTGTCAATATTTGGAGACACATATTGTGTCATAATTGGACACATCATTATTTCTGTAAATATATTTGTACATATTGGGGATTATAAACTCTTGGGAATAAAACTGTAAAAACCTACAGAAAAGTGCTCTGTTGTCCTTTGACTATGTAATTTACCAGCTTCCACTGCGTTCCAGTAGCTGATTGCCGACTTGGGTTCTCCAGTCTTGGTCACTGCTTGGGCATTTAAGCTGTTTTCATTTATGTGTAATGCTGTCATGTACATCCTAAAAAATAACATTAAAGTAGCATTTTTATACTTGCCCCCTAAAAAGACATTATGTGAATGAACATATTTCCCTGATTTCCCATTTTGAAAGTGGGTTAATAAATTACTTTAACTATAACTAGCTGCCATAATGTCTGTACAAGGGGTTCATAAATACCTCAGTTTTATGCCAGTCTTGAGCATTCATTTTCATTTTTTATTGTACCGGGTACATTGCTTTTAAGAGAGGTTGAGAGGGAGAGTCAACGTTTTACATTTTAATCATGTCCTAACCCATCCCACCCAGTAGTATACATAATGGTGATTCTATTACATCCCCTCTAGATAGCTTCATTTAGGGGTTTTAACAGTCTGAGCGGCAAATTAAATCTCCACTCCTCTATCTCTCGGGACATAATAGACTACACTACTGTCTAGGCCTCGACGTGCTGAGTGGAGTTTCTTTTATAGGGGGTCTTAGAAACTCCCAACAAGTCGAGGTCTAGACTGACTGTTGGTATCCATAGCCATAAGTGTGAATACCATCGTTTGAAATCCATCGTTTGGTGTCCATGGGTGATAAGGAGGTTTGTTGAGGGTGATGCCATAGATGTTATGATGATGACTTCGGAGCATATTCATTTGGTGTTTGAACGATTTATTCTTGAAGAGGGCTTGTTTGTAGTGTTTGATATGTTGTTTTACCACGTAGTCTTTTACTCCTTTGGCTTTCTTGATTTCGTCGTTGCCGTATTTGATGGAGTACATTTTAGGCCTTAAACCGATGTACTCCTCGATCGGCGTCCCGGCGCATTCGTCTTTCATTTTGCGGATCACTTTTTTGTTGACTTGACTGTGTAAAGGATGCACTTTCGGATAATTGCTGGTGTCATACAAATGGATGTTATCAGCCATGTCCTCGTACACGTCTTCTGTACAGATTTCCATCAGCAGCGACTCCATGTCTGGATACAAAAGTTCACACCTGTCTCCGTACTGTTGTTTTAATTCCTTATAGTAGAAACTGTACATTAAATGTTTCGATAAGTCGAGAATACTCAAGCCCACGTAGGCGGGTCAATTGAGTTTGATGTGACTTTTATTCATATGTAGTGCTGCCAAATCGTCCGTGAATAGTTTGCTTCGGTTGAAAGCCGGACTAGCAATTAAGTTTGTTTTTTTCGCTCGATCTAAGGAGTTTGACATTCACCCTTTTTCGCAAATTTTCCATCGTTTTGCCAAACACCGAGTTATTCATGAGTTTGTATAACTTTTTCTCAAACTCGCTGGTGGCTTTTTTTCGCAACTCAGTATTCATGCACATGTAAAGGTTCAATCCAGGGACTTTGGTCAAATGGCAGCACTCGGTGTATTTTTATCAGTTTCATGCCCAGCGACAGGTAGAGTTGCAGGTTTTGACAGTGAACGACATACTTTTTCTTATCCATCAAATTCGGGACCAGTTTTTCCACGGACGCTAATTAATTGTTTCCTAACAACTGTTGTTGATAAGGTAAAAGCCATTTTTGATCGACAACAAGTTTTTCAGGAGCGAGAGGATAATGATTGTGAGAAGCATGAAGTTCTGCTGGATAGTCTAAGTCCACTTTGAGGATGTAGCCTTTGTTCATGATATCATTCTCATCGTCAAACCATTCGAAACTTCCTGTAGGTAGATACTCACTCATAGCCCAAACATAGAGATTATTCGCATCCAGATAGAGGATGTGGTTGGAGGGGTTGATTCTGATTATAGTTTTTCATATATTTATGATTGGCTTTCGCATAGCGTTTTGATACCATGGAAATCCCGCCGCGCATTCCTTTTTTGATGAACAGGTGCATATCGTAATCTGTTAGGAGTTCTAGTTTTACACCCGTTTTCTTAAGCAGAGTATCCCACGAGAGACCTGGTGAAGTGTAATACCAGGCAGGATCCAGGCTGTACTGTTTCAAACATGTTTTTCTGAAATTTTGAAAGATGTCCGCCAGCAATAGAACATCGGTTTTTAAGTAAAGGTCGTGGTAGTCACTTAAGGTTTTACAGCCCAGTCTGTCCCTAACCCTTTGAGCATAATGATACTCGTCATTGGTAATCCTTTTAAATATACTAGGCACATAAAGAAACTGTGCATACAAAAATTTAAAATCTAAACTTATCAAACCTGTGTAGACACATAAGGATTTAAACTCAGAGATTAGTGAAATGTATCCAACATGCATGCACACGTGCCACGTTCCGTGACATCAGTGGGTTCGTCCTTGAGACGTGCAATACGTTGTTGCATGTGCATTCCGGGAAAGAGAAACAGAGCAAATGAATGCCACACAATACTGTCACTTTGGAAAGCTCATCCCCTGCCCTTGCGATCGTTCAAAAAATTAAACGGCTATTGAAACGCATAGCATGCCAAGGCTCACGTCTGCACAACGTCATGAGGCCATTGTTATGGTCCGTGGGTGAATGTCTCAACGACAAGTGGCTGCACATTTCCACTGCCACCGGAACACCATTTCTGCACTGGTGAGACGCTACCAGAACACAAATGACGTCATCGATCGGCCCGCGTTCTGGACGTCCACGTGTAACAATGCCAAGACAGGACAGATGGATAAGGGTGACCCATCTGCGCCACAGGTTTCAGACTGCAGTGATGACTGCCCGAACCATCCCAGGACTTCACCGTATCCACCCCAACACAGTTCGACAACGTTAACGTCATCACGGGATCAGACCACGACGTCCCGCCATACAGCCTATCCTGACACAACTTCATCGACAAGCTCGCCGAATGTGGTGCTGAAATCATGTCCGCAGACCCTTGTTTTGGTGGAGAAATGTTGTTTTTACAAATGAGTCCGGGTTTAACATTTCCCATAGTGATGGACGTCAACGTGCCTATAGACGCGTGGAAGAACGTTATGCACAGGCCTGTGTCTTGGAGAGGAATCGCTTTGGTGGAGGTTCCGTAATGATTTGGGGTGGAATAACAGTACGCCAAAGAACTCCTTTGGTGATTGTTCAGGGCAACTTAACTGGTGTGGGCTACAGGGATCAGATTCTTCGACCTGTGGCAATTCCTTTTCTGCAACATCATGGCCCTGGGTTAACATTCCAACAGGACAATGCCCGCCCTCATACGGCAAGGGTTGCTATGGATTTCTTGCAACATCACAACGTTGACTTACTGCCTTGGCCTGCAAATTCACCGGATCTCTCCCCGATAGAGCATGTATAGGACGAGATGGATCGCCGTCTACACCGTCTTCCTCATCCGTCAGATAACGTCCTTGACCTTGCAACAGAACATGAGAGAATCTGGCGTGACATCCCACAAGCCTTCCTTGCACGTTTGATAGGCTCTATGCGTCGTCGATGCACTGCTGTTCTCAATGCCGATGGTGGACATACCCGTTATTGAGCTTGTGACATGGTCGTTTGACCCCTGTCCCGCTTGTGGACTCGTGACGTCATTGTGATTGACTTTTCAATTGAAATTCTCCCGACTTGTTATGGTCTCAAGATCCCTCCATTAAAGTTTATATGTACCTTTGACATTGTTATCGTACTTATAAACTGGGATAAAATTTTGACAATGCACAGTTTCTTTATGTGGCTAGTATATTTTCTTGGTGAGGTAGTTTGGTCTCGTCGAACTTAGACCAACTATCCATATACTCATTAGGGTAAACTGCTTTTTGGAGGAGCAAAGGCCTTGTTGCCTCATCGGTGTATTGGTGGTTGATGGTGAAGTCATAATTTGCTTTGACTAAACTATCGAGCGATGCTTGTAAACATTGGAAGCAATCAATGAATCCTAATTTTCCGAGTGAGAAGGAGATGTATTTTTCCATATTATTGGGAATGCATTGAATTTCGCCATTCATTTTGGAAATAGCTTGCATGATCAACCTCGTAACCTCGTAACTTCTCAAATTCTGGAAGACCACAGGAATGGGAGTGTTTTGGGGATTAATTTTTATTTTAAATTGCACGCGTTATGGACGACGCCTCGATACTATCCGGTGATATGGCAGTGATCTCTCACCGAATCACCATTCAGCGGTTGCTCGCAAATAGAACAATGAATAGACTTCTGATGAGCTATCACATTTTCAGGTGTCATGCATTTGGTTCAACTTGTTTCTG
This sequence comes from Haliotis rubra, assembly GCF_003918875.1. Lineage (NCBI taxonomy): Eukaryota > Metazoa > Mollusca > Gastropoda > Lepetellida > Haliotidae > Haliotis > Haliotis rubra. The sequence goes on along the minus strand of NW_025765575.1, from coordinate 86,888 downwards.
ATGGTGTTTTCTTTGTTTTGTAAACACTGAAGAATTTTTTTAGCAGCGTCGGGACCTCGGTAATCACCGGTGGTTCCGTTTTTCCATCACATCGCACCACCACGTACCCGAACCCGCAAGCTTCGTGCTGCTGCATTGTATTAGTGACACTTTCTTTGGGGGATGGCGCTACGGTGTTCACCTGTTTGATAAGAGCTTCGAAGAGGGTGTAGGTGACGTAGGGTACAGACATTTGATGTTGATGATGGATAAATTTTAGCGTGTTGTCATTCTGTTTAGTCATATCAATTCTCACAGCTGCCACTCCCACACCTCGGCAGTCTTCTTGGTGGTATTCTAGGAACGCCCGCCACCACCGCGCAATAATTATTAACATCATCCTCCCCTTTGGTTTCGAGGTTACGGATGGCGCGTTTATCTCTGAAATGCTTCGGCACCGGGAGGTACGATCCACCTTTGAGTGGTTTGTAATTCGCTAAGTCGAGATAAATGGTGTTGACGGTATATCCATCACCCATCCCGAACCTTGAGGCATCCATTTTTCCAACGATTCTTGTATTTTGGGGAACGAGGTGTCGATTGAGGAATCAATCAATTCTGGTTGTGTTAGAACTTCCTGTTTTCCTCTGAAATAAGGTTTAATGTATTCCACGCTACCGTCCGACTGAGGTTTTCGGAAGGGGTGGTTGTAAGCCGAGCGCTTCTAACAACTGCGCTTTTTTCAGGTGAGAATAGCCTTTCATGCCACGCTCTTTCACATACTGTTTCAACTGTTTCACAGTCGTGGTATTATTCATTGTAAGCTGTTCACATCAATCTGAACTTTCAATATATTCAATGAGAGTTGTATCTCTAATAGGTTACACTTTTTTCTTCTCATAAATGATCTGGAATCTTACACATCTCTTCCGTGAGTTTTGCACAAACGGTAAAATCCTTTTACACAAACCCCGCATACAGAACACGTGTAATTGCGTTCACCACTTTGCCTTATTGTGGCCCTGTGAATCCCACAATACTCATTTCGACAGGATTTCCCACACGTGATGCATTTTCCCAACAGCACGAACTTACACCGATACATATTTTTTATAATTATACACACATTTATATTTTTATTTCTCTTAAATGAAAATTAATGCATAAGCGATAATTTGCTCCCATCCGAATGGAAGAAAAGGGCTCTATCACTATGACAAAAGCTTTGGTGTTCGCAGGATGGTATATTTGTGCTTTGATCTGAATATCAGTCCGTATATCCTGTGTCCATCGAGGAGTTTTTTGTTGACTGTTCTTTATTCTTATAATACAAATTTCTCTTCGCTTTTGCCACACTTCCATGCTCCTTGCATAACTTCAAAGGAGTTCTCACACCTTTTCCGCATAAATCGCAAACATAGTTCACACTATCTCTTTTTATAAGTTTCATGTGCTGAGAGCATCGAGGGCCTCTACAGTCCTTCCTACACAAGTCGGTCGTACCGAGAAGCACGTAAGAACACTTATTCAAAACCATGTTCATATACTCAAAGTGAGCCATTCGTCTAATTTAGTGATAAAAGAGCTGCGATCTGAGGTGAAAAAAAGACGTCTAGTTTGGCTACTCCCATCTGACTAAATCAAAACTGATAGAACTTTTGAAAGAACGAGAGATCATATTCACACCAGCAGATTTGTATTCTTACGGTGGAAAGCTTCCTAAGAAGTTGGAGAATGCGAGTCAATGAAAATGTAAAACTGGATAGAGTCAAACCCATTATATACAACAAACTCAGGATGGAATTGTTCGATCTGGGTAGCGTGAATTATCAACTTTCAGTCAAACTATCCATAACGAAATCCTCGGGATACACGAGCGATAGGTCTGAACTCCTTCTAGTAGGAGGGTTAGAAACAATCAAAGAATCATTGCCTAGGCAAACTGAAATGATTCATCGATGCAACATCGTGAGACTAGCGCCTTTAACCACGAAAGATGACGTATTGTTAAGGCAAAGCATTGACGCATCGATAAAAACAATAGAGGCAAAACTACACGATTGGGTTAAACCCGATGTGAAATGGTCCTTAAACGAAGTCAGCGGTGTTTACATCGATGTAGTCAATGCATCTCCACTACGTAGTGGATCTTACCTTGAACTACCTGCTTATTATTCAAGAAGGAACGCCATCATCAACGTAAAAAACAGAGACGACAACTACTAAAGATGGGCGTTAAAATCTGCCCTAAACCCAGTATCATTAAAAATTGCTGCCAGACCTTTCTCTTATAGTAAAAATGATGGTTTAAAATTCATGGGAATAAAAAACACCAACACCGCTATTTCGCAAATCACCCAAGTAGAAGAGCAAAAGAATTTGGCTATCAATGTCTTCGGAGACAATGACAGAATTGTTGTATATCGAGTTAGCACCGCACCGACAACGATTCCACGCATTCATTTATTCCTAGTCGACAAGGGCGGTAAATTTCATTACACGTGGATTCAAAACTTAAACCGTTTCCTATTCGATCCACCCGACAAGAAGTACTTTTGCAATTTCTGTCTGCAAGGAGCCCCCTCAAAGGAGCATGTTTGTTCGGGGGTAGACAAATTACTAGCCGACAGACGATTAATGGAAAAGAGGTTGAGAGAGGACCGTTGCAAATTAGGTATTATAAACGGACTTCGCCACTCTTTTCTTTATTAAAGCCACAGCATTGTACAGATATCGAGCCAGACTATCGCTTTGGTAGGAGTTTGCTTGGAGTAAGCTTGATGTTTGCTTGGGTTTTGCTTTGAGTTTTGCTTATTTTTGCTTGATTTTGCTAGGAGTTTGATTGATTTTTGCTTATTTTGCTGAACAGTATGCTTGATTTTGCTTGGAATTTGGAATATTAAACTAGTTTCATCCTAGTTTCTACTTAGTTTGCCTTGGTTCTACCTAGTTTGCACCTAGTTTGCCTAGGTTCTGCTTAGGTTCTACCTAGGTTTCCATATAGACAATGGTGTAGATATATGTAACCGGGACGTGAATGGGAATACTGAGGACCAGACACTGATTACAGGTTGTGAGATCTATTCTTTATTGACAGACACCCTGAAACACATGTTTACAAAATAAGTGCCAAGTTAAGGGCAAACATATAAATATAGATAAATATATACAATCATTGAATCTCTGATATCATTTCTAACATAAGAAATGAGTATAATATCAATTAATGTCAACAGATGCACATTAGATAATGTTGTTGTGGTAATAGTTACATTGGCATTAACACGTTGACTGAACCACCAAGAACGGTAACTCCTTGGTATTACAATAACGTTTCAAATACGTCGTACCAACGTACACATTATGATGAACGTGTTAGTACATTATACATAAAATCTATCAACTATGTGAATAACATAATAACTTTATACATATGACACAATGATAACGTTCATACCCTGTGCGTGACACTGGGATGTAGAAGAGCCACGTCTCCAAGATGAATATACTGCTGCTACAAGAACAAGCAAACCAAAGTCTCAATATTCTAAATATGTATATATACAAATCTCAACAATCAGCAGCTATGGTTCAGTACTGACGTAACTATGTGTAAGCTATATCAGGTCATACTTAAAATCATTCACACATTCAATCATTCTACATCGTGCTAAATTAGTATAATGTAAATCAAGTGCGTTATGGTTATAATGCACAGTAAATAACCTATGCATAAACATCATTGAATATTTACAAATAAACGAAGTAGCATAGTTTTAAGCATGATCGTTATTTACTATATCACTGCAAGATAGTCTACTTACCTCGGCATAATATTTACAATTGCACAAATATACTTTAACCTATTTTATTATCATGAAGAACATTTAATTAGCACTAATAACATTGTTATTTAGTACAACATATATAAAATACTTGAAATATTGTTCCTACCTTTAGATCGGACGTGTTAGTTGTTTTGTGCTCTGAACTGCGATCGGATTGAAGTGAAGTGCAATGGCTGACGTGCAAGTAATGTTTAGTGTTTTAAAAGAGCCAATCGACACAAGGGGCCAAGCAAGTCAAAGGGCACAACACAAGCGATGACACAATCTCTTGACACCCCTTATACCCGTAATGGACGAGGCAAGATCTAAAAATAACCATAGGCTAACGCTTAAAAAGGATACTGCTTGCGTTAAAACTATAAACAATGACAACTTCAAATGAACCAAATCTTACATGACTTCATACCTGCCACATATATATAGTACAAACAAAATGCCTCAGAAAAGACCCCTATCGCAAGACCAAGTGGAAGAGATTCGCAAGATGTGTGGACAAATATCTGCCCAAGAAACGAAACAACGAATTGGAATCGGTTCCAATCGACTTAAAAAATATGTAATACAGAAGATATGCAAACAGCACCGAACTCAGACACAACTGTACTACCAACTGCAGAACCGTCGACCCTCTTACCCCTCCAAATCTGACCATCCAGACTTCTATGACCGCTTGGGGAAGATTGAGGGTCGTGCGGAGCAAACCATGACGATGTTGGTCGACATCTTGTCTAGGCTGGACGACGACAACAACGACGAAGAGCAACTCCGGGAGGAAATAGAGGAGGAACAAGAAGAGACCCGTCTGGATATCGAGAAGGTGCGGCAGATAGTAGAATCAGCCCAAAAGTGGACCTACCAGGCTACCTTTCGCTAGCTGCCGTATTTCTCTGGAAGGTCGTGCACAAGACCTGGAAGCACAGCACACCGGCCGACAGACCAGTCGACGAGAAGACGCCCTAACCAGTTCCCATGACCAAACCCAGGCACCCCTTTCACATGCAGTAGAACTATATATTTTGCTGGTGGTATTCTATTCTACATTCCTGGTGGGACTATTTATTTCTAGTTGTATACCACAGACACCAGTCAGTATTTCTATGTCTGTAGTGGGGTTGCCATTTTCCCCCATTGACAGCAGATACAATACTTGTCAAAACTCCTAGTGCCCTACAGATTTTGAGGCTCCCATAAATTCATATTTATAACATAGCATTGAGGAGTTAACACACGTACACCTGTTTCACCGAGATCACCTCAACCTGACACTTACATAGCTGACTGGCTTGAAGGTGTCCCTCGATATAAGACAGTATTTTGGTAACTGTATTTTCTTAGACTCATTTTATAGAAACTGTTGACCTCTCAAGGTATTCATAAGATAAGAGTCCAGGATTTAGGTTCATTTATTTATTACCAAACCATTGTTTGCTCTGATTAGCATTATAGTGGGAAAAAAAGTTGTGGTTGAGATATCTTGGCAGCCGGCCAAGTTGCGGTACGCCAAGTTGAACAAGCCAACCAATCAGCGTCAGTCATGTGTTTACAATTTCCCCGGCCACGTGGTGTTTGCCTGAACATTCCACAGGCCTTAGACAGACACCATTTTGGAGCTTGTATGCCAGCAACGAAGGTGAGTTCTTTTTAATATTGTGGCATTCAGTGGAATATTTTGGTTAATTATGTCAACCCCACCACCCGTTGATGAAGACACCCCAGAGGGTAGCATTTCGGGTAAGATGCAGTTCAGATGGGGCTCAGAACAGCAGAAGGTTATTCAAGCCCATCGAGATTACCATGTTAATGTTCATTGAGGATATTGATCAAAATGTTGAAAATAATAAAAAGCAGTCAAAACCCCTACTAACCAGTCAAAATCTGCACCTGTATTTGATAAAACAATTAAGTACAGAGGATCAAGTGGACTGCTCTACTGTGTCCCAAGTGGGCGTGTTTACTAGTTTACAAGACGTTTTAGAACCACTCAGATGAGGCTAAAAGTTATTGAAAAAATGTAATCTAATCTCTCTTGCCGCCTCACTCGATTATGGGGATTGGCTGAATGTAGCTTTTGAACTTTATGATATTGAATCACTGTACCTAAGGTGATGCTGGTAACGTGCGTTACCAGCATCACAACATGGCGGCAGACAAGATCGCTTGACGATTATTCCCTTCGAATTAGCAGTCTTCCACGTGTATACAATCAACATTATTTAGCACACTGATAAACTTTGATGGTGCGAAAACATTGAATGTACTGAATTTGATTATTAATGTCTATGTGTTGAAGAATAAGCATTTTTAAAATCACACGAGGATGTCGGTAACTCAAAGTCTGGATGTCGGTAACGTGCAATGAATGATGCTGGTAACACATACTGTCCTGCTTTAGTCGGTAAACAGAAATTGTCGGTAAAGAGAAATACAAAGGAGATACTAATATCAGTTCTTATGTGTTACACAGATGTGTACTGCTGCTACATAAACAGTATGAGCGACTTTTTCTGTGCACCGGAGAGTTGTTGCTTGCCTTGAAGCAGTGTGTGTTTAACCACACTATTTATGTGGCGTTTCATTGAACTTGAACGGATTTAGATGTGTGTGCCCATTGTCCATTATGCTGAGAGCTTTTTCTCTGTCCCTCCTCAATTCGGACATTTGACATGTTGATTTCGTTGCAATGTTGCCGTTTAAAGTACATTTAACAGCGTGCGTTTATGGGGTAGGGCTGAATATATAAAGCTATATAGTCTGTCAACCTAACTTTAGGGACTGCATATTTTGCACCTGCAGGTGTCTGTCACCTGTCAGACATTACATCAATTGAACCCATGCCCAGATTGAGTTGATCAAAACAATCACACATATATACACATGGAACTTAAATAGGCACCCCCTAACATTTTTTAAGTTACTGACTTACCTAATGATAAATCTTGAATTGTAACGATGACTATTATTTGAACTGTATTTCCTTTCAATATTGTTTAAGGGTTTTGCTAAATCAATAGTCAAAACACATCTCAATATGCAGTTGAAGCATACTACCCACGATTGTCTCAAAAAGCACTATTAACATTAATGCGGCTAACTGTATAAAACGCCAAAACTTCTTAATGATTTTACCAGTATCTGTTACAATGGCACGAAGGAGACTACCAGAAGTAAGAAGATGGCAAATTATTGGAATGCACGACACCGGAATGTCATGCAGGGACATTCACCACACCGTCATAAGTCGAAAACACCGTCAAACCAACAAGGTTATGGACTGACCAAGGCCAGGTCAACCCCTAAAGAAGAAGGTTAAGGATAGATAGATAGTAATAACTGTATAATAACTGATGGAAAAGAAATAAGAAATGAACTAAAACTTTTTAATGAGACATTATACGCTGAGCAAACTGAAACTGGCAATGAGATGACAGAAAACATACTAGAAACAACAGAAACTCCGGAAATGATAGAAGATTTATTCAATATACTTGAAAAGCCAATTACGCTTAAAGAAACCGCAACAGAATCCACACTAACAACACTAACTGTACAAACATGTAACCCTAGTGTACTGAAATACAAATTGGAAAAAAAGTTAAGGATCTGGAGGCGAGACGTCAGCCTTTCACTACAAGTGGCGTCCTGAAGCACCTATGGCTCTCAACAGACGTCTGTGCAATAGGACTGTAAGAAACCGCATAAAGACACATGGGATGAGGGGCAAGAAGGGTGACCAAGCATCCAGCCTTGACCAATCTTCACAAGAGAGCTCATTTGGAGTGGTGTTTACCCCGAAGTCATTGAGGACTGACTGACAGACTGACTGAGTTTGGTTTTACGCCGCTTTTAGCAATATTCCAGCAACATCACGGCGGGGGACACACGAAATGGGCTTCACACATTGTACCCATGTGGGGATTCGAACCCGGGTCTTTGGCGTGACGAGCCAACGCTTTAACCACTAGGCTACCCCACCGCCCCCGTCATGGAGGAAGGTGCATTGGTCGGATGCGAGTAATTTTTATTGCACGTCACAGACGGGCGTCAGCGAGTCCAGGGGACCAAGAACAAAGCCTAAGAACATCAGAGCATCAGTTTCTTACGGTGGTGGATCTGTCATGGTCTGGGGTGTCCCATGATCATAAATTGGGCTTGGTAACTGTTCATTGAAATCTCAATGGCGACTATGACATCCGGGACATTCTGGATCCTATATAAGACGAGTATATGGATGGCAACTTCTTGTTTATTATATAACACAACGTTTCTGGGCTACTTATTGCCCCTTCTTCAGGTGATTAAAGACATATGTAGAAAGCAAACTATATATACCAGATTTACATCTTTTATCCTCATTATTTGTGTCAACTGTCTTTACCTTATCCCAATTATCATGGTTTTTATAGATGCTCTTAGTCGGTCCTCTGTGATTGATTGTATATACATGTACATATCTCGCTTCCAGTAAATCTGGTATATATAGTTTGCTTTCTACATATGTCTTTAATCACCTGAAGAAGGGGCAAGTAGTAGTCCAGAAACGTTGTATTTATACAATAAGCAAGAAGTTGACATCCATATACTCGTCTTATATATTCACCAACTTCTAAATGCCTCTTAAGAATGTCTTTCTGGATCCTGTTCTTGTGCCACATTTTGATAACTACCCATTAGCCACTCGCCCTGTATTTATGGATGACAACGCCCGAACACATCGTTCCCGACTTGTGACAATTTTTCTCCAACAACACTGTAACCAAACTTCCATGGCCTGCTATGAGCCCGGATCTGAACTCATTGGAGCCTGACTGGATCATTCTTGGATGCCGAGTGCAAACACTGGATCCGCCTGTTCAAGATCTGACATGTTTGGAAGCAACTTTGCGCCGGGAGTGGCAGCAGCTGCCTCTGGAGCGAATCCAGGGACTCACAACAAGCATGAGGAGGAAGGTCAAAGCAGTCATCCGTGCACAAGGTGAATATGCACGCTATTAAACATTTTTCACGTGATTTTGTTGTCTGAAGATAACTGAGAACATTTTCAGACTGAGAGTCACTCACCTCTCCCATCTTGGAACTCTGCAGCCCCATAGTTGTACAGGGATACATTTTGTTGACAAACATCGTTGACGTTTTCATGTCATTTTGTAAATAAAATATTGCAAATTTTCATGATTTTGTTGTTATTGTTTAGTCCAAAATGTAAACTTTCAGGAAAACATGGAGTTTAAGCTTTCCAGTATACATACTAATGGTAATGGTTGCTCGGTTTCATGGCAATATGAAAATATCGGGGGTGTTTAATCAAGTGCCATGTGTATAGTTATATAGGTAACTTTTTGAAGGTGTTATCCCAAAACTGGCAGTCTCCAGATGACGTAATTAGGGAGGTGTTATAATCCACTGCCAGATATGGGACATACGGAAATTGCACTGCCAGAATTGGGACAACTACCATCACTAATTAGGGCTAATTGGTTTGTGTGAAAATGAAATTGGGTTAATTAATCCTTAATTAATCCATCGCTACCTAAATCAGCTATGCCTGGATTAACAATCCCTGGCTTCAAAGTGTCCATCCACCAGGTTAGTGCAACTAATACCCCCCTGGCTTCTATTTGTGTTTCTTACACAAGAAAAAAAATGGTGATTTCCAAAAATTTCCAATTTGGAAAGATGATATTTCCAAAAATTTCCAAAATTGGAAAGATGATATTTCCAAGGCTTGGAAATCTTTGGAAATTTAGGAAGGATTTTACCACTACTTCTTTCAGTTTCTCCTTTTCCCAAGGATCCCCGTGAGTGTATAGACTGTGTATTCGTCCTCCTAGGAGTGTATTCGTCCTCCTATGCGATCAACTATAAACCAGGGAGACTATAAGACGTTAATGAATTATTCCTGGTATAACTTCTCTAGTCTGCATCCTTGTTGTTCTAGGTGTCAAAAATTGGCATTAACTGTCATATTTGCCCTGATATGGCTAGCATTTTCCAAAATACAGTTTTAAGTGTATGATTTACTTATTATCCACAAAAGCGCAAATAGTTTTTGACCTGTCACGGTTTGCATAAACACAAGTTACATAGACCTACGTTACATCATTGATTAAATAAAAGTTTACCGGACCCACTGACTGATTGGCCATGGTTTATTACATGTCATAAAAGTGAACCCTTGCCAGGGAATAATGGGCTTATTGAAGTAGAATACATTCTTTAATGGCACCCTCTAATTAACACCTAGGACACAAGGATGGACCGTTTAGGTGGTTTATCATTGCGAAATCAACAGTCAACAGACCATGAAATGTTGTTTTAAGACTGTGAGCGAATAGAGAGCAACCCGTTTGGGTTTGTGGTCAGAGACGGTGTTATGCAGTTGGTGTATTCACGAAATATCATGAACTTAATAATAGATAATGGTTATATTGTCCACACACAGGCGGACTGGGGCAAAAGAACCCAAATGAATCCCTTCTTAAAAACTTCATAGTGTAACTAATTAATTTGGTCATATACAATAAAAGGTGACTAAATGTTTAATTTTAGATAACGTTAAATAATTTCTAGAGAGACCACTACACAAGTTCATATCACAGATGATTCCAGAGACAAATAGTTTATGAGATTCTAGTTTATGAAAAGCATTAAATTCCAAACAAGCCAATCGGTTCTCTTATGCTCGGGAATTATTACCACTTACATACCATAGTTTGAGATGTCGACTCAGGAAGCCGACCTTTCGATTCTTATACTGACTGACTGAGTTTAGTTTTACGCCGCTTTTAGCAATATTCCAGCAATATCACGGCGGGGGACACCAGAAATGGGCTTAACACATTGTGCCCATGTGGGGAATCGAACCCGGGTCTTCGGCGTGACGAACCAACGCTTGAACCACTAGGCTACCCCACCGCCCTTCGATTCTTATAAGGCTCAGGACATTGACAAGGGGTACGCTTTAAAGTTTGGGTGTTATTTTAGCACATTGCTAATCTCATGTGACGTGTTATTACAAGCTGGTGGTTGATGGAAGTGAACACATCGCACACTGAAGCCGACCGTGTAAAAACATGATCAAAACAATCATATGGTAAACACATTTAACAAGGCACTGATCCAGAGCAATTTCCGCGCACTGGTTGTTGCTTTTGTTATTGCTTTTCTCCCCTGAGTACCCGGATGATATCCCAGTACTTTCGATTTGTTCGTGACCTTTGCTGCGCAACCCGCATGCGCAATTGATCGTATAGGTGTAGATTGATCAACAAAAATAAAATCTTTTTTACTCGATAATATTTCCATCATTTTGAAAATGAAATGAAAACACTTTGAAGTTTAATCATCTGCCAGTGGTAAAAAATGTCAGGACTGAAAAAAAACGAAGTCAATGTATGTCTATATATTTTGTCTGATAATCCTAATTATTATTGTGCCATATTTGGCATGCATTTTGAAACTTAATAAAAAGCATACGATTATACTTATAGCGTATTTATAACATGACTGTAATATCTAGACATTTTATAGAATGCCTACAAGAATCATATTTCACACACACCCTAGGACCTAGTGTATGTTGTCTGTCTCATTACGGCGAAAACAAATGATTCTGTTGAATGCTACCACAAATGAATAAAAACACAATGCAAATATTAGAAATAAAACCGACTTAATTCTGCAACAATGTCAGGTTATTACCTTGTTCGAGGAATGTATCCATCAATATCCACATAGGTTAAGTCCCGATTTTGACAGCCTCAAATTTGGATATAGGAGTCAATAGAGCTTTGGTCTGGATGTCCCCTCTTCTGACAACAGTCCCATCTGCTATTGTAGTGACTGAGGCTGTTTTCAGGCACTGATATCTCCATATAATGGTACCATTCCTGCTGGCAGTTCGTCTCGTATTAGTTTGTATTAGTGTTGAAGAATTTTACTTGTTCTGTACTTCTCTCAGGTGATTGCATTAACATAACTACCCTTAATTGGTGCAGCTAGTTATCCCAGGTTTGAGAGCGAAACTTCGCGAATCAGTGACCAAGACGCTGTCAAAAATGGGACACTACCTCCACATAAAGGAACAATATGCCATTGATCTGCAGCTGACAAAGAATCCCGTTCCATGCCAAGTGTCTTTTAACAGTCTAATACCCGAAAAGGGATACATCGATTCAGTTTTCACATTGGTGTATAATCTCATTGGTCAACTAATTGCATGATGTCCGCCATTCTTTAAAAAGGTAATCTAATTAGCCAATAATGAGCATTAAATCCACTTGTGTTTTCTTGGCTTGGTCATCTCCTCCCCACACTCCCCACCCACCCGTACCATTGTCTTGCTAATTAACATGGTCTGGTGATCCTCTTACGCCTTAAATAAACAACTTGCCCGACTGGCAAAAGAGGAACACCCCATCAACTTACTGGCGGTTAATACATTGAAGGAAAGATGTTGTTTTACACAAGTTCAGGGTACAGGACAGGGTGTAATCAGTATAGATTAGTAAATCTACATACATAAACATTACCTTTTGACAAATCCACTGTGCAAGAAAAAGTAATTAATCAATCAGCGTGTTATCGGTTAATCTTTGATCAATGTTTGTTTTGTATCTCAGCTGATAATTCGTCTTGCTGCAGTTCCATGAGCATATTACATAACATGTAATACATTTGTCACATCAGACCATCAATTCATAATGCTGAGTACATGTATTTACTCCAGACACAAGAAATGCGAAATGGGAACCTTTGGCGGGTAACCTGAGTGGTATTACCATCATACCTGTTATAAATGCATTAATTGACCATCAAGTGAATGATGACAAATAACATGTGTAGGTTTATACCACCAAACACTCAGCTGGTTACAGCAAAGGGGATAGTAATCAATGAATTGCATGCAATGTTAATTGCCTGAAAAAGTTATGGGCCGACACTGTTTGGAGGATACGAACGGAATTTCATTGTTGCATAAGAAATGTATATAAGCATTGGATGTGTACTGAAGTTAAAATTGTATATACCTAAGTACATTTTCATTTGTCATAAATATAATATGTAATAGACATCATATGTTTACATGGCATGATTAAATATCGAGGTAAAAAAACACAGAAATAAGATCAAATTGAAAAATTGGATCAGTCACTATGCCATCTATGCATTAAAAAATCCGAAAAGCATATACACTGCTGGTATACTTTATTGCAATCAGACAGGAACTACTGGGGGTATTCTCAAATACATGTAACAGCACCTGATGAGCATCCACCCTTCCTAATGTCCCGCTGTTTGGGTTGAAGAAATTTTGTCAAGGTGGCCAGAAGCCCAGTCCCTGTGTCCGTCACGATCGAGGGAGCATATACCGACAAGCTTGCAGTTTGGTTTGGTAATATGACTGTTGGCGAGAAACATTAATCGCTCTGGATCAGTTCCCCTCTAATTACATTGAGATATATACATGTAATGAGGAGAAGCATGAAAGTGTACATTCGATTTCGAAATGGCTAATGCTCAACTTGAACATAAGTTTATTCCTACACCTCGTTGGTGCAATATGCCGAAGGCCAAAGACAACCCACGACGAAGAAATACCGATACCTTGAACGACATCTTCAGAACTGAGACACCAGTTTCAAAATAAAATGGAATGTTAACTGTTAGACACTTTGCTGATTCAGCGTCTCTTCTTTCACATCTTTAATATATTTATAATGTACTTATAAATGTGTATGTATATTTATAATTATGTAATATTTTCATAATATGATGTAATATAACTATTTATAAAAAAATCCTGTAATATGTAGCATGTTGTAACATGATTAAATAAAATCTGGCCATATAGTCTCCCGTTACCACTCGTGGCTTACGCCTTCTATGTTTTTTATGTGTTTTATATTTCAATGTTTATATGCTGAGACTGAAATGAAACACTATCTTTATACATATATTTGGGTCGTTTTCTCATTAGGTGTGCTCTCATTCGCATAATCCGGAATATCCTCTTCTATCAACACGTAGGCCTATCATTGTCTCTATAATCCAATGTTAATTTGCTAACGGACGGGACATCAACATTTCTCTTAACTCATCTGTTTGGACCAAAGGTCGATAGAGGGGAGTTTCCATGTATATTCTCACGCCGTTATCAAGATAACAGTTACCAGGTGAACAGAAGTATATATGCATAGTGACTAGCAGCAAATTAACACCAGGTTATTCAGCGAGTAGCACATCGTTGGGGGCATGAGGAGAGTAAGATCAACAAGTCTAAATCCACTCCTTTGTCCAAGTGATGGAATCAATCAACATTCAATCAGCTTGTCTATCCTGAACGTTGTACATCGACATGCCGCTCTATGCAATAAACAGTGAGTTGTTATCACATAAGTGGTATATTTCGTTGTGTATCCCCATACTGTTTACTGCAGTATAAGTGAAATCTGCTTCACTTTGCGAATGACCAATCTTTTGAAGTTGATTTAAGTTCTACTTAAGTAAACTGCTACTAACAGAATTAATCTCAGATTAAAACATCTCATTCAAAGTCTATTTCCAGGTACTAAGAAATGCTGAATTTTTACATATTAGATATAAATCTATCGGTACCAGTTTGACGTGTCTGGTCATGAGTCAACTAACATAGTGATTATATATTTTTGACCATTACACGTGTCATTCACACGTCACGTATGCCATTCTAATGTTCTCTGATCCATTTCATCATACAGCATTTATGTCATTCAATGTTTTGAAGCTCATATGAAAACATGAAAAATGTTACTGTTACAGTTCCTTTTGAAGAGTGAAATTATTTTTGTTCTTGGAGTGTTCCATCCAATATAGTCATTATGGTTACAATCGGCCTGATTTTAATTAATACCTATCAAGTTATAGATGTTATACACGCGTGCATGTACACACACACACACACACACACACACACAAAACATCCGTAATTTGTGGATTCTGTTCGGACGATAAAGAAATATCTAATTTGATAAGAATCACTCTATAAATTATCAAAAATGTGGAACAAACTTCCGTATACTACCATTTCAGAGACATTGCGATATTGACCATGGAATAATGTTAACAATATGCAACCAACCCAATGTAATACAATACAATTTTCACCGCCTGTGCATACCACAATGTTGACGAATCTCTCAGGTGTGTTAGAGCGATAATCACATCGCGACATGATTAACAAACCTACAGCTCAGCAGATTTTAATAACTTACCTTTTTAATAAGAAAAACAAGATCTATGGATGTCTACTTCTTTATTGTGAATAACACAAAGTTTCGGAGCATATGCTTGCTCCTTCATCAGGTGAAAATCAGGTCACAGTAATGCATTCCACTTCTTAATGCCCATCAAAGATTTAACTTACTTCCAGAGACTTCTTTAAGAGGCATAAAGGCCAAGGCAGTAGGCCTTGTTAATTAGTGACTCTTAACTGCCTTGACTCACTCATCAATCAACAAGGGATTAGGTCCTGGGGCGTGCCAAGAACAATAATTTACCATCACCCACCAGTTATCTCCTTGTGGACATTTCCAAAATTGTACATTTTGGAAATCTCATATTTCAAAATTGGAAACATTGTTCTTGAATATGTCATGCTTTTGGCATATTTCATGCAATTCGAACAGCAACTGTTTGACTGTGTTATTCCTTTTAACACATCCTTTGCATTTTGCTATTGCTAGAAGACTCTGAAAATTTACTTAGGTAAACAGGTAAATACAGTTTTAGCACACAGCAAATGCTTATATGTATTTCTTTGCAACAATGAAGTTCTGTCCGTATTCTCAAAATAGTGTCGGCCCATAGGTTTTCACATGCAATTAAAATTGCATGCAGTACAACAATTAATACTCCTTGTTGTAACCCGTGTTGGGTGGTATAAACCTACACATGTCATTTGTCATCATTCACTTGATGGTCAGTTAATGAATTTATAACAGGTATATAGTGGTGGTAACACCACGTAGATAACCAGAGCAAAGGTTCCCATTTTGCATTTCTTGTGTCTGGATTAAATACTCAACAGTATAAACATCGATCAAAGGATTAACCCATACTTTTATCTTACACAGCGGATTGTCAAAAGGTAGTGTTTATGTATGTACATTTACTAATGTCAATACTAAATACACTCTGTCGTGTCTGTGTCTGCGTAAACAACTTCCTTCTTTCAAAGGTTAACCGCCAAGACATTGATTCTCATTATTGGCCCTAACTAAATTACTTTTGTAAGAATGGCGGGGATTATGCAATTGGTTCCCCAGGTATGCTATCTTGGGTGACCAATGCGACTATATACCAATGTGAAATACCTGAAGCGATATATCGCTTTTCGTGAACATGTATTAGACTGTTAAAAGACACATCATTTGGAACAGCTGCGGAGTGAATGGCATGCAGCTCGTTATTGTGGATATTGATGGATACATTCCTCGAACAAAGTAATAGCCTGACATCATTATAACTTTACCTGTTTAATTTTAATAATTGCATTTTGTTTTATTCATTTGTCGCAGCATTCCACAGAATCCATGATTTCGTCATTGAAGTAATGAGACAGACAACATACACTAGGGCGATGTGTGCGAATTATGATTTACAATGTCTAGATATTCAAGTTATAAGTAAAGGCAGATCGCCTGATAATAAACTAATTAGGATTATAAGACCAAATAGAAAGACGCACGTTGACTAGTATCTACATACTGGTGAGTGGACATTACCCATGGGAATGTAGCAAGATATTTATTGCGCAGTATGTCACTTCGACCCCACCTCGCTTCCGAGGAAGAAATCGTTATGTTATAAGTTGTGTCATGCCGAATCCTGTTGGCCATGATTCCAATACATATTTAACTACGAGTAGAAAGTAGTTTTGCTTTTCTAACAGATGAAAACAAACCATAATCTCATTAAATTCTTTAACAGACTTTAGCCCGTCATGTTACGATTATTAAAAATGGCGGCGCACTGTCGCGAACATCCGCCGAGTCTGAGAATAAATGCTATTTAGGTTTGTTTTCACCGGAGATAAAAATCAAAACTACTTTCTACCTAATTAATACAATATATGTTGATTGATATCCAATAAGTTTTGCGTGACATATCTTATATCATAACAATTCTCTCGAGGAAGCGAGGATGATAATCAATAATAACACTACACAATATTATTGTCACTTCCACCACGACCTCGCTTCCGAGAAAGAAATCTTTATGCTTCAAGTTGTGTCATGGAAAATATGTTTGGTCATCAATCATATATATATTGTACTACAAGTAGTAAGTAGTTTGATTCTTTAACTTCCGCGAAGTGATCTGGACAAATTTAAGATATCGTTCCAAGCTTCCACAACGCTTGTTTCGCACTCACAAACATAACTCATTTACTAAATGATTTAGCACGAACTGCGGGGTCCGGTGGAAATTAGTGCATGGTGACACCATCACTCAACCCCCCAGGACGGCAACGCAACGATTGACAGCAACGCAACGATTCGTTTTGCAGACCATCCTTTAGTGTTGGAATAAGGGCGAAAAGTAAATATAAAACAACATGAGTGATTCTACCCTCTGTGTATTGTACTTACCATTGAATCAGAGTACCAATTCTTTATTGAATGTTCATTTTACTGTGATCTGAGAAACAGCCTTCTCCCACAATACTACATAAATAATCCATGTGAAACATTGACAAAAAGAGCGAAGTTTTTGAATATAGAGTATAAGATTAAATTAGACATTGTACACGTTAGCATACATCTTAATATTATATATGGCGCTGGATTGTATTTTCATCTTTATAATTGTAAAACGGGTCTGTGGCCCTTGTACGAAATTAACTTTCACTGACTAGATATAAGCTTATGATGATACATATTTAAACTCAAACGTGACAAATTCACTTTTCACCCACAACATTGAACACTTAAAATGTGTTCACTGCAATTTCGACTAGTCAAGTCGATAATCCTTTCGTTAACCCATTAAACAATCATTACTAAAACAACACCAAACATCAAAGACTACCGCCAGTCGCCTTAACGACCCCATGAAACACTCATGCCGCCCCATGCCACTATTGCAATTAGCCCATGCAGAACAATAATTTACCATCACCCACCAGTTATCTCCCCTTGCGGATATTTCCAAGATTGGAAATTTTTGGAAACATCATCTTTCCAAAATTGGAAAGTCTTGGAAACATCATCTTTCCAAAATTGGAAATGTCTTGGAAACATCATCTTTCCAAGACATTTCCAAGCTTGGAAAGATGGATTTTTTTCCAGTGTTATCCCTTGTTAAATTGCCACCTTTGTTACCTTAATCATGCCAGGATTAGCAATCCCTGGCTTCCACTTGTCCATCTACCAATTAACAACTAGTTTCACTTGTTATCTCATAACTGTTGTTGTATTAACATGTACATATATAGCTGTCTGCTCCTAATTGTTTCATTCACCTGATGAATATTCACCTAAGAATATACTTCGAAACGTCGTGACCCTTCACAATAAAGAAGTTGACATCCATAAAATTCTTGCGTTTATGTATATCACTTCTAAATGCCCTTCAAAGACTCCATTGCTACCTAACTGATCAATTGCTACTTGGGCAGGTTAATCCTTTGCTCATCTAATGATTATGAACGCAGAGTGTTTGTCTTTGGACAGGATATGGTGTATATAGTTATGTGAGAGAGGCATTGCTTCATATCGGTCAGGGGGCGGTGGGGTAGTCTAGTGGTTAAAGCGTTGGCTCGTCACGCCGAAGACCCGGGTTCGAATCCCCACATGGGTACAACGTGTGAAGCCCATTTGTGGTGTCCCCCGCCGTGATGTTGCTGGAATATTGCTAAAAGCGGCGTAAAGCCAAACTCAGTCAGTCAGTCAGTCATATCGGTCAGCTTGTGGTGCAGTGCTTGCAGGTTCTTTCAAGACTTGAAATCTGTGATCAGTGATATCAATTTTAATCTGAACTCAAGGTGATTCATGCAGTGAAATATCATGATTTATTTTATACTTGTATTTATAATGACAACCAAACACACAGCAAAGTGAACAACAATTTATTGAATATATATATTTGGTGGTAATGGGGAACTCTCAAGCACGATTACCCTTGGCCGAGCTTCGGTCAAGCCAAGCTTTGGACCAACTGACTGGACACGAAAAACATTCCAACGTGTCAATTGGTGGTACTTTTACAGAAAGCAGAGGGTATGCAGCCAAGCTTTGACTGCACCCAAGCATTGGGACCAAGACTGGTATTATGTTGTTTTCTGAGCATCAGAAATACACAGTCTTGGCTACTCGTTAACCGAATATTACGGTACAAACTGAGTTTAGATAGTAATAGTAACCATGAGTTAAGGGGAGGATTATCATCCTCGATGATATATGGCCAATTTAACTTGTGAGAATTCCCAAAAAGCTTTGGTACTTTAGGAGGTAGTAGGGGATGGAGGTGGGACGATAACTTTGTACACAACAATGGCTGCGACAACACAGGTATTGAGCATGCGCATTCATGGCCGGACGTTGGACCTACGAAGGGTTCTGATTGGTCCATATACCGGAATTTCACAGTCAGAAGGTTTCGGCTGTTTACGTGAACCACATTAGCATTGGTTTGTACAAAGGGACATAAGTCTTGATATTTACATCATAACGTGCCTACTGACATGCTAATATAAAGAAATGAGGTATAGTAACATTTAAGTTGCAGAGTTGTAATTCAGGATACGGCCAACATAACACTGAGCTACTTAAGAAATTGTAAAGATGTAACTAAACATTGACGCCAATGTAAACAAATGTAAATCGTTATCTGCACATGACTACAATAACATGTAATGATTAAAAACACTATTTACATGAGAAGAAATAACTACAAAACAATATCTGCGCCAAAGTGCAGATCTACATATAATGCTTACGCAAAACTGTTTTCTTGTCATTATAAACGTGCTTAGAGATTTTAAGCATCAATATAAAAAAAACTTATGACTTGCCAACCATGTTTCTTTTATTTGCTTGTGTATCTCCTGGTAAGGTAACTGGAAAAAAGTCCACATTTACAAGCTTGGAAATGTCTTGGGAAAATGTTGTTTCCAAGACATTTCCAATTTTGGAAATATGAGATTTCCAAAAATTTACAATTTTGGAAATGTCCACAAGGTGAGATAACTGGTGGGTGATGGTAAATGATTGTTCTTTGCATGCCCCAGGACCTAATCCCTTGTTGATTGATGAGTGAGTCAAGTCAGTTTAGACAGCCTCTGAAAGGAAAACCAAGTTGCAAGTTTTTATGCCTCTTAAAGAAGCCTCTGGAAGTAAGTTAAATCTTTGATGGGCATTTAGAAGTGGAATGCAAACAAAAAGCAAGATTTATGGATGTCAACTTCTTTACTGTGACCTGACTTTCACCTCATGAAGGAGCAAACATATGCTCCGAAACGTCGTGTTATTCACAATAAAGAAGTTGACATCCATAAATCTTGCTTTTGTTATTAAAAAGGTAAGTTATTAAAATCTGCTGAGCTGTAGGTTTGTTAATCATGTCGCGATATGATTATCGCTCTGACACACCTGAAAAATTCGTGAAAAGTGTGGTATGCACAGGCGGTTAAAATTGTATTGTATTATATTGGGTTGGTTGCAAATTGTTTTGAGTTATGCTGTCAGTTTGTATGTATGTGTGAATGAGGAACCTCACATATTATGACATTGAAAGCAGACTAAACTTAACATTATTCCATGGTCAATATAGCAATGTTAGTGAAATGGTAGTATACGGAAGTTTGTTTCACATTTTTTATAATACCTTCTTTTATGCAGATAAAATTATTACAAAATGAACGAAAAATGCCATGCTTCTATCAGAGTAAGGGAAGATAAGGTGATTCTTATCAAATTAGATATTTATTTATCGTCCGAACAGAATTCACAAATTACATGTGTTTTGGGTGTGTGTGTGTGCATGCACGCGTGTATAACATCAAACTTGATAAGTAATAAAATCAGGCCGTTTGTAACCATAATGACTATATTGGTACGAACACTTGAGGAACAAAAATAATTTCACTCTTCAAAAGGAACTGGAACAGTAACATTTTTCATGTTATCATATGAGCTTCAAAACATTGAATGAAATAAATGCCGTATGATGAAATGGATCAGAGAACATTATAATGGCATAAATGACGTGTTAGTGACACATGTAATGGTCAAAAATATATAAGCACTTTGTTAGTTAACTCATGACCAGACACGTCAAACTGGTACCGATAGATTTATATCTAATATGTAAACATTCAGTATTCATTAGTACCTGAAAAAGAAAACACGAATTTGGAATGAGATGTTTTAATCTGAGATCAATCTGTTAGGTAACAGTTTACTAAAGTAGAACTTAAATCAACTTCAAAAGATGGGTCATTCGAAAACTGAAGCAGATCTCACTTATACTGCAGTAAACAGTATGGGGATACACAACGAAACATACCACTTACGTGATAACAACTCCCTGTTTATTGCATAGAGCAGCATTTCGATGTACATCGTTCAGGATAAACAAGCTGATTGAATGTTGATTGATTCCATCACTTTGACAATGGAGTGGATTTAGACTTGTTGATCTTACTCTCCTGTTGGCCCCAACGATGTGCTACTTGCTGAATTACCTGTGGTTAATTTGCTGTTTGTCACTATGCATATACTTCTATTCACCTGGTTGTAGTAACTTTTATCTTGATAACGGCGTGAGAATATACATGGAAACTCCCCTCTACCGACCTTTGGTCCAAACGGATGAGTTAAAGATCACATATACTCTAGGGGGGTACAAATACATAAATCACTAACTGGCATCGCTATAAATGAAACCCCGTCATTAAAACTACTCAATTCGATCTTTAATTAACTTAAATCGACCTTTTTGACAACAGTGCACAATTCTCACCCGCGAACGAAATTTCAACCAATCAGAGCGGGGCGTCTCTGTGACGTCATATGAGGGCCGATGCAGAATTCATCTACATTTCAGGGGGTAAATTATCTTGTTTACAGGTTTTGTATAAACCTGAAATCGTGACAACTGTTGTGAAAAATGAAAGCTATATGTTCTCACAATGTACTGTCATTTAATTTTGTCTCCTGCTTTGCCTAGTTTCCGAGTTAAAACTTTTTTTCATAGACGATTCTGTCAAAATCGCTTGGTGTCGCTAGGCCTTATTTGTATAATGACTGATCCAAATTGATCCCATTTCTGTGTTTATTTACCTCGATATTTAATCATGTCATGTAAAAATATGACGTCTATTGCGTATGATATTAAAAATTGACATTTGATTTATTTGAATCGGTAAACTAAACAACCCTATTTTGCCATTGCTAGAAGAATCTGAAAATTTACTTAGGTAAATAGGTACATACAGTTTTAGCACACAGGAAATGCTTATATGTATTTCTTATGCAACAATGAAGTTCTGTTTGTATTCTCAAAACAGTGTCGGCCAATACGTTTTCACATGCAATTAAAATTGAATGCAATACAGCAATTAATACTCCCTTGTTGTAACCCGTGTTAGGTGGTATAAACCTACACATGTTATTTGTCATCATTCACTTGATGGTTAATTAATCAATTTATAACAGGTATAATTAGTGGTAACACCACTTAGATTACCCGACAAAGGTTCCCATTTGGCATTTCTTGTGTCCGGAGTAAATATTCAACATTATAAACATCGATCAGAGGATTAACGAATAACACACTGATTGATTAATTACTTTTATCTTACACAGCGGATTTGTCAAAAGGTAGTGTTTATGCACGTAGATTTACTAATCTATACTGAATACACTCTGTCGTGTCGGTGTCTGCGTAAAGACAACGTCCTTCTTTCAAAGGATTAATCGCAATACATTTATTGAGTGCTCATTATTGGCTAAGTAAATTCTTGTTTTTAAAGAATGGCGGACTTTATGCAATCAGTTGCCAGGTGTGCTATCTTGGGTGACCAGTGAGACTATACACCAATATGAAATACCTCAAACGATATATCACTTTTTCGTATACTAGACTGTTAAAAGACACATTACTTGGAACAGCTGAAGATGAATGGCATATCACTCGTTTTTGTGGATATTGATGGATACACTCCTCGAACAAGGTAATAGCCTGACATTGTTCCTATAACTTTAACCTGTTTTAATTTTAATATTTGCATTTTGGTTTTATTCATTTGTTGTAGCATTCAACAGAATCATTGTTTTCGCCTGGAAGTGTAATGAGACAGCCAACATACACTAGGGCGTGCAGAAACAACAGGAAAAGACTAAACTTAATTTTGACTCGCATAACGGTGAAGATTATAATGAAGTGTTTTCATTACATGAGTTACATACTGCTCTTGAGCAAGCTCATGACACTGCAGCGGGTGATGACAATATACATTACCAGCTACTGAAACACTTACCGGAACCGTGTCTGATGACACTTTTAGATATATTTGACAAAATATGGACGTCTGGAGAATTTCCTCCTTCATGGCGTAATGCTATTGTAGTCCCAATACCAAAACCTGGCAAGGATCATACCGATCCGTCTAATTACAGACCGATCTCTCTAACTAGCTGTGTTTGTAAAACCATGGAACGTATGGGTGAATAACAGATTAACTTGGTATCTTGAAACCAATAACCTTATAACAGATATTCAATGTGGTTTCAGGAAAATACGTAGTACCATTGATCATTTGGTACGTTTGGAATCCTTTGTTAAGACTGCTATAGTCAATAAACAACATGCTGTATCAATTTTCTTTGATCTTGAGAAAGCTTATGATACGACCTGGAAGCATGGCATTTTGGAAGGATTTACATGACTTTGGTTTGAGAGGCCGTTTGCCTCTTTTTATATCACGGTTTTTAAAAAAGACAGACAATTTCAAGTCCGAGTGGGTTCAACCCTGTCTGACCATTACAATCAGGATCAGGGTGTCCCTCAGGGCAGTATTTTGTCTGTCACTTTATTTAGTATCAAGATCAACAGTTTATCCAAGGTTTTAAACGATTCAATTGATGGATCGCTTTTTGTGGATGATTTTAATATTTCTTGTCGTGGCAAAAATATGCATACCATTGAACGGCAATTGCAGTTGTGTTTAAATAAAATAAATAAATGGTGTCTTGAAAACGGCTTTAAATTTTCCAAGTCCAAAACTAATTGTCTACACTTTTGTAGAAAATATAAGCCGCATAAAGACCCTGAACTATCTTTTAAATGGCACTCCCATCAAAGTTGTTAAGGAGGCCAAGTTCTTGGGTCTAATCTTTGACTCTCATTTAACCTTTTTGCCGCATATTAAATCCCTTAAAGCTAAATGCCTAAAGGCCCTTGATTTGTTGAAAGTTGTTTCCAACTCAAAGTGGGGAGGAGATCATACTACCCTCCTCCACCTATATCGCTCATTGGTCCGCTCGAAACTCGATTATGGTTCCATTGTATATGGTGGAGCCTGCAAAAGCAACCTAAAACTACTGGATTCTGTCCATCACCAAGGCCTAAGACTTTGTCTTGGGTCTTTCAGAACCTCTCCTGTTGACAGTCTTTACGTCGAGGCAGATGAACCTTCTCTTAACCAACGGCGTATAAAATTATCTTTACAATATATTACGAAATTACATTCTAACAAGACTAATCCTGCTTTTCACTGTGTCTTTAATCCCCTTTATGAGGATTTGTATAACAAAAAACCTTCTTTTGTTCCGCCTCTTGGGCTCAGAATTAAACCATTTATTGCTGCTTCCGGCATTGAGCTGGAAAATATAGCTCCTTCCCGTCTTCTTTCTTCTCCTCCCTTGGCAATTGGTTAGGCCACAAGTTGACCTAACATTAACAGCATTTAAAAAGCAGAAACTAATGAATTACAATATAAACAAGAATATCATCAATTAAAGAGAGTCAATATAATACATATAAATCCTTGTTTACAGATGGATCCAAGGATGGTGGCGCGGTGGCATGTGCCACTGTCATTGAATCCAGAACCATATCTTCTCGTTTACCAGATAACAGCTCTATTTTTTACAGCAGAAGCAAACGCCATCTTAACAGCTCTTAAATATATTAATAAACACCGTAAATATAAACAATATATCATCTTTTCAGATTCTCTTTCTTGTCTTCAGGCTATTAAAACTTATCCTGTAAACATCCACTTTTGTTAGAAATTATTGAATTGTACAATGAACTTGCTACTGGCCAATGCGACATCGTCTTTTGTTGGTTACCCAGCCACGTTGGCATTTCTGGGAATACAATGGCCGATCTTGCTGCTAAGGCAGCACTCAACCAATCTGTGACACCACTTCTTATTCCTTACTCTGATTACAAAGCCAGCATTAGAGCATACATCCGCGATCTAATGCAGAAGAAGTCAGGACACCCAAGTAGGTATTAATAAATTACATGCAATAAAACCCTACATTGGTTACACCTACTTGGGTTGTCAGTCCAGATTTGAAGAGGTCATTATCTTGGCGATGTCGCATTGGCCATACTAGATATACCCATGAATATTTGCTTAAAGGCGAAGATCCTCCGTTTTGTATCCCTTGTGATGAAAGAATCACAGTCAAGCATGTCTTGCTTGACTGCATTGAATATTCCATCACAAGGGATATCTATTTCACATCAAAACTCTGAAGGATCTTTTTTAATAATGTCAGTTCTCATTTAATTCTTGCATTTTTAAAAAAATTAGATTTGTTGAGTGATTTGTAAATAGATATATATTTTATTATTGGTAGTTTAGATTAGCAACTGAGATTGTTAGTGGCTGTATCCTCAAAGGGGGTTGAAGTATTGTAAAATTATTGTCCTCCTGAGAGGGTACGTAAGTCCCAACACATTTAGAGTAAATTTAGGCTTACCACGTTTTTAATCGTAGAATATGTGTGCTTTTAATTTATGGCTAGATTTCTCTTCTGTCGCCAATGGCTGAAGGGATGGTGTAAATCCAACTAGGATCCATGTAGGTAGCAAAAGTAATGTAAGTCCCCATGGTTCCTAGTATGGTGATCTACCTTCAGTTATTGGCGATCTATAGTCCGTTTTTATATTGTATTGTCATTTCAAATTAACATATTTTAGTTTAATTGCTGGTTTTACATACATATCTGTGATATTCTAGTTGTTTTACTGCCCTTCGTTGGCAGGTTTTTTATATCATACACATATTCCATTTCAATCTCAAATGTTCTCGTCACGATATGGCTGAAATATTGCCGATGTGACGTTAAATAATAACTCACTCACTCACTCACTAGGGCGTGTGTGCGAATTATGATTCACATTGGCAAACTATAAAATGTCTAGATATTACAGTCCTGTTATAAATGCACTATAAGTGTTAGCAGATCGTCTGCTTTTTATTTAGTTTCAAAATGCATACAAGTATGATAATAAACTAATTAGGATTATAAGACCAAATATAAAGACGTACATTGACTAGTATCTACATACTGGTGAGTGCACGTTAACCACGTGAATGTAGCAAGAAATTTATTGCGCAGTATTGTCACTTCGACCCCCCACCTCGCTTCCGTTGAAGAAATCGTTATGTTATAAGTTGTGTCATGCAAAATGCTTTTGGTTATGATTCAAATACATATTTAACTACGAGTAGAAAGTAGTTTTGATTTTCTAACTTGATGAAAACGAACCATAATCTCATTAATTCTAACAGACTTTAGCCCGTGACTTCACGATTTTCAAAAATGGCGGCGCCCTGTCGCGAACATACGCCAGTCTGAGTATAATTGCTATTTAGGTTTGTTTTCACCGAGTTACAAAATCAAAACTAATTTCTGCAGGTAGTAAAATATGTATTTGATTGATGGCCAATAGGATTTTGCATGACATACCTTATAACATAACAATTTCTCTCGTGGAAGCGAGGTGGATGTCAATATAATACTACTAACAGTATTATTGTTACTTCGACCACAACCTCGCTTCTGAGGCAGAAATCGTTATGTTACAAGTTGTGTCACGAAAAATCTTTATGGTCATCAATCATATACATATGTTACTACAACTAGTAAGTAGTTTTGATTCTTTAACTTCCGTGAAGCGATCTGAACACAAGTAAGATATCGTTTCAGGCTTCCCCAACGATCGCTTCGCACCCACAAACATAACCCATTTAGCACGAACTGCGGGGTCCTGTGGAAATCTGTGCAAAGTGACACCAACGCCCGACCCCTAGGAGCAATTGACGACAACGCAATGATTCGGCATGTCTTCGTTGATGTCGAGAAATCATCAAAATGACGACCTTGCTACACATTTTATATACAACTAACTGAAAATCCTTCCTCATATGACGTCACTGCAGTGCTCTGGCGACAGAGTTACGTAACCTGTCTGTGGTTTCGTTGGCGGGCGAGAGTGAAGCAGGCGACTTTTTGGCAACTTTTAATCGCTCGGTACTAATTAACCACAAGTTTTTTAAGAATGAATTTGGTGTTCCGCATAAGACTAACCACAAATCTTTCATATGTTATAGTTAAAAGAGTACAAAAAACAAAGTTTATTTGTTCTTTAAGAGAAATGTTGATGTCCCGTTCGTTAGCAATTAACATTGGATTATAGAGACAATGAGGATATTCCGGATTATGCGAATGAGAGCACACCTAATGAGAAAACGCGCCAAATATATGTATAAAGATAGTGTTTTATTTCAGTCTCAGTTCACTTAGCATATATACATTGAAATATAAAACACATAAACAACATAGAAGGCGTAAGTCACGAGTGGTAACGGGAGACTATATGGACAGATTTTATTTTATCATGTTACAACATGCTACATTTTACAGGAATTATAAATAGTTATATTACATCATATACTCGTGCCAATAATGGTTGTCACCCCCCCTCCTACCCCAACCCCCCACACACCCCACACACCCTCTCCAATAAAAAAAATTGAAGGGGGTGACAACCATTATTGGCATGAGTATATTACGAAATGTTACAAAATATTACAAAATTTTAAATATACATACACATTTATAAGTACATTATAAATATATTAAAGATGTGAAAGAAGAGACGCTGAATCAGCAAACTGTCTAACAGTTAACATTCCATTTTGAAACTGGTGTCTCAGTTCTTGAAAACGACGTTGCAGGTATCGGTATTTCTTCTTCGTGGGTTGTCTTTGGCCTTCGGCATATTGCACCAAAAAGGTGTAGGAATAAACTTATGTTCAAGTTGAGCATTAGCCATTTCAAAATCGAATGTACACTTTCATGCTTCTTCTCATTATATATCCCCATGTAATTAGAGGGGAACTGATCCAGAGCGATTAATGTTTCTCGCCAACAGTCTAATTACCAAACCCAACTGCAAGCTGGTCGGTATCTGCTCCCTTGACCGTGACGGACACAGGGTCTGGGCTTCTGGCCACCTTGACAAAATTTCTTCAACTCAAACAGCGGGACATTAGGAAGGGTTGATGCTCATCAGATACTGTTATTTGAGAATACCTCCGGTAGTTCCTGTCTGATTGCAATAAAGTATTCCAGCAGTGTCAGGCCTACCATACAAACGGCGAACAAATCATCAAAACTGAACTCATATACACCAAAACTGCAACAATATCCTCTAAAACCGAAACAATACATCTGTAATGGAAGACAAATCGTTTGAAATGAAAACAAAGCTCGCGTACCAGCTCCAAGAGCGTGCGAGAACGGTCGCCGAACGTACAAAACGGCATTCATAGTATCCCAACACGGCAGTCACAGCATCCCGAAACGGCATACAAATCGTCAAAGATGGCGGCGAGGGGAGACAAATAGGCTTTGGTACATACTTGTTTTTCGTCACTATGAGTCTAATCTTGAAAATTTGATAACGGGATGTAGTACATAAACCCCTTATTGTATAAAGCTTCAAACCTATGTCCATACTTCTCAGTGTCAGGCTTGCAATTCTGCACAATGTGGTCCCTCGTTCGACCGAATAGGATTTCTTGTCAACATGCCGTGCTACAGTTTCTCTTCAGTTTTGTAAATAAAGTATTCATAGCATCACATTCATCATTACTATGTTTTAGTGATTTAAAATGTTAACAAAAACTTTGTTCATTCTCCGTGAATGGTAAGCCTGAGTGTATGCTTTTCGGATTTTCTAATGCATGGATGGCATAGTGACTGATCCAATTTGATCTTATTTCTGTGTTTTTTTACCTCAATATTTAATAATGCCATGTAAACATATGATGTCTATTACATATTATATTTATGACAAATGAAAATTTACTTAGGTATATACAATTTTAACTTCAGTACACATCAAATGCTTATATGTATTTCTTATGCAACAATGAAGTTCCGTTCGTATCCTCCAAACAATGTCGGCCCATAAGTTTTTTCAGGCAATTGACATTGCATGCAATTCAGCGATTACTACTCCCTTTGCTGTAACCAGTGTTTGGTGGTATGAACCTACACATGTTATTTGTCATCTTTCACTTGATGGTCAGTTAATGAATTTATAACAGGTATGATGGTAATTCCACTCAGATTACCCGACAAACGTTCCCATTTCGCATTTCGTGTGTCTGGAGTAAATACTCAGCATTATGAATTAAGGTCTGATGTGACAAATGTATTACATGTTATGTAATATGCGCATGGAAGTGCAGCAAGACGAATTATCAGCTGAGATACAAAAACAAACATTGATCAAAGGATTAACCGATAACAGGCTGATTGATTAATTACTTTTATCTTGCACAGCGGATTTGCCAAAAGGTAGTATTTATGTATGTAGATTTACTAATCTATACTGATTACACCCTGTCGTTAAGTACCTGTGTTAAAACAAGATCTTTCCTGCAATGTATTAACCGCCAGTAAGTAGATGGGGGTGTTCCTCTTTTGCCAGTCGGGCAAGTTGTTTATGTAAGGCGTAAGAGGATCACCAGACCATGTAAATTAGCAAGACAATGGTAGGGGTGGGTGGAAAGGGTGGGGTAGGAGATGACCAAGCCAAGAAAGACACAAGTGGATTGATTGCTCATTATTGGCTAATTAAATTACTTTTTTAAAGAATGGCGGACAACATGCAATTAGTTGCCATGTGTGCGATCTTGGATGACCAATGAGATTATACACCAATGTGAAAAAAAGTGAAACTATGTATCCCTTTTTCACATATTAGACTGTTAAAAGACACTTGACATGGAACAGGATTCTTTGTCAGCTGCAGATCAATGGCATATTGTTCCTTTATGTGGAGGTAGTGTCCCATTTTTGACAGCCTCTTGGTCACCAACTTCTATCTCAAGACAGGACACAAGACTCTTTCAAATTAGAAAATTTGAAACTGAAGGAATCACTGACTGATTCTAGATGTAGAAGTATGAGAGACAATCTCATCTTCACTAACATTCCTGAGTCTGAGCCCGACTCCAGCTATGGAGAGTGTGAGAAGGTCCTGAGGAGTTTCATAAAGGACAAGTTACACATGAGTAACAGTGGTGACATCAAGTTTAAACGTGTACACCGTCTTGGCCAATATAGGAGACCCCAGGGAGCTACCCAGCGACCCCGCCCTATGATAGCGAAGTTTATCTACACTGTTGAGACGGATGCTGTCAAGAGGGCTGGGAGGGAACATAAGGGACAGCAGTTCAGCATATTTGAACAGTTCCCTGAGGAAGTTAGCACTTATAGGAAGGATGTTCTCATGCCCCTGCTTAGAGAGGCAAGGAGAGACAATAAGAAGGCGTATATCACTGTTGACAAACTCTATGTTGAGAACAGATTGCAAACTGTACCTGTGCCACCCCCATACAGAGCACCCAGTACCTCTACCAGGTACAGTGCCAGGCCCCACCCTAGGCCATAGGGGTGCGATGGTGGTCTTGAGAACTTGAGTCCCATCTGTCTGGAACACTCATATAGTGCTACGCACTCACATGTGCACACTTGTGCACCTGAAGCATCTTCTCTTGTGAATACTTCCAGCTATGTAAATGATATGCACCTCAGTGTAAATACATGCACTGTTCACTGTGTTATTCCTTTGACTGTCACTAATTGTGTTATGTTTCCTTGTGTGAACACTAGTGAGTGTAAAAGTATGTCTAATGTTGATACACATAGTAATATACACTGTATGTATAATGATCACCATTCAAGTAACCTTTACAATACCATAATAAGTGATGATAGTCATGCTATCCCTCCACCTAACACTGTTAGCAACACATCTATTACCCCTGAAAATCCATGTCTCTCAGATAAAAACATTTGTGTATATGAATCCTCAACCCATATGAATGATGCTAGTAACATTGATGCTGCATTTAACAATGAAGATGCTAGCTATGATCACAACACTTTGACAAATGATGTAAATGA
This sequence comes from Haliotis rubra, assembly GCF_003918875.1. Lineage (NCBI taxonomy): Eukaryota > Metazoa > Mollusca > Gastropoda > Lepetellida > Haliotidae > Haliotis > Haliotis rubra. The sequence continues at coordinate 55,576 of NW_025765575.1, read as the reverse complement.
TGAATCTGTAATGAACATAAACACCATTGATGTGTCAGAATTATCATCAGAAACTATGATACATGCTTATGATAATAATTCCACTAGCCAGACTGATGAACTCCACACCAGCACAACTTCCCTTAAGTCAGTTCACACCGCTGAAGCTGGAGAATATAGTATACCACAGACACAACCTACATCAATTAACCAGTTTAGTAATGAAACTGCAACTAATGATGATTCATCAAGTTCTGCCAGTAAACTAAAATTTATCAATCTAAATGTATGTGGGCTAAGAAGAAAACTGCAGTATCCTGAATTCACGTCTCTATTAAACAGTGCTGATATAATTTGCCTACAAGAAACAAAAACAGATTCGCTTGATGAGCTAGAAATTGAAGGCTACAAATTATATCTTCACCATAGACCAGGCTTCCGTAGGAAGTCTGGTGGTATTGGGTTAGCAGTAAGAAACACCTTTTCTGACCATATCTCATTATATAACCATGAATGTGAATATGTTATCTGGTATAGAATATCTAAAGAATTGCTCAATGTTGATAATGATCTTTATCTAGGTAATGTGTATTTACGACCAGATAGTTCTAGATATGCAAAAGACGATATGTTTCCCCTTGTAGAACAACTTATTTTACAAATGCTTGCTAAGAGTGATTACATTTTACTTATGGGTGATTTCAATGCTAGGACTAGACTATTGAAAGAGTATTGCACAGTTGACAATAGGGCTGGGACGGGTAGGAAAAATTGGAATCGAGTACCCGCATGTACTTACCCGAATCGGAATCGAGTACCCGGAAATGTAAGGAATACATAGCTTCAGTCAACTTTCTGAATATTCAATCACGATTTGACCAAACCTCAAAGGATGGCAATGGGACATTGGAACTGATCTTAGGCTATTTGATTTACGGCTGTTTATAACTAATATAAAGAGTAACACCATTACTTACATTGTTACTTAAAACACAAAACATTTGTTAAAACACAGAAGTTTTCATTCCCGCTGTTACTGTGATTTGACTTCTCACTGCTCATGCGCAGATAAATTACCGTCGTTGATAATAACCTCCATTAACTGGACAATGCAAAAAATGTGTGTTACGTTAATAATGAAAAAGACCAGTTATTCATTCAGCCAGTGGACAACTACGTTCATGTGTGATATTCTAACTGAACATATAATGTTTTACATGCAGACTTTATGTAAACTTGCATAGAATACAATTTGATTGATGTATTTACTGACCGGAGAATTGTGTACGAGATATACAGACAGGCAAACTCTAATGCAACTGAGTTAAGCAATATAGCAAAATGCTTGGCTCGCATCTGGGAAGACTGGTCATTTTGCTCTGTTGCGCAACTCAGTTGCATTACAGTTTCCCTATTAAATGAAAAACAAAACTATTGTTAAATCGATATTCTAAAATTGTATCTATCTTCATTGGAATAACTGTATGCTGATTAATATTTGTTAAACTATAAAATGTATATGTTACGTGAGTTCTGCTTCTATTTCTGATCATCTTCCTTCTTATTGTAATGATAACCAGTCGAACATTGTATTTGCAAATCAGAATGTTAATTCCTTAGTTTTAATTTATATTCCCAACACATTCAATCATTTAATTGCAATCTCTTTAATAGTCAATGTATTCATGTTAAACGCAAATGTAAAAACTGTGTTTCATGAAATTGAAATAAAATAGAAATGTACATGTAATCTTAAAAGCTTGATAAGCAATGAACACAAGTACACAATGTAATGAACACGTTTATTGTTTAGGTTGTGTTTTAGTGCAAGATGTTTTTGCATTGACCTTGTACAGCTTCCGCAGTAGATTGACATATTAGATTGAAAAACCGTATGGGTCTTCAAATTTGTAACTGTGTTAAATTATGAGATTAAGTATATCCTGATCTTGGCGTGTCAGCTTCGTAAGGGATGAAGCCCAGGAGTAGCGCAAGTCCCACACCTTCACCACTTCAGTAGAACTCACTTGCAGGGTCTAACACTGATAAATCTCAAAACCATAAGCAGACTGTACTATCAATTTCAGACATGATACCACAGAGTCGGCATATGGTTCTCTTGCCATTTGCATCAAGCTCAAATTGAGCCCAAACACTCAACTTAGCATGCGTGTCGTCCATATTGCTCTAGGTTAGAGTTACCTGCCCTTGTCATTACTGAGTTCTCTCCCTTTCCGGGTACTCGATTCCTTGAAATAGGACTCGATTCCAGCTGTACCCCGACCCGGATTCGAGTACCCGAGTATCCGTCCCAGCCCTAGTTGACAAGCATATAATTGAAGAACTTGATATTGATATTGAAACTATGACAGATATTTTTTAACCTGAAAATATTCTTTATGCCTCTTCTCTCCTATAACTAGAGCTAACCAAGATTTAGGAAAGGTTAATGCTTCAGGACTTAAGCTCATAGAGCTTTGTAAAACCACTAATATGTTTATACGCAATGGGAGACTATACAAAGATAAGAATAAAGGTAAAGTGACATGTAATGACTCAAGTTTAATTGACTATGTTTTATCCTCGCCACAATGTCTTCCATGTTTTGTTGATTTTGATGTTATTGATTTTTCACCTTTGTATTCAGATGTTCACTCTCCCATCACTTTCTCATTAAATATAGGATTAAACTCTAACTCAAAACCACCTGAGAAAAGGCGGGAAAACGTAACAAACAATTCACCAAAAAGAAGTTTCTACAAAACCAAAGCGGTATGACATAAATGAAGCAAAAAACATTTGTAAATAATATTAACAAAAACTCTGTCCTGGAATTAACCCATTTATTGCAATCAACATCAAGTCACGACGACCCAGTACGTGCAGTCAATGACTTTGCCTCTGGGGTAGCGCACCTTCTGGCTGACGCAGCACGTGCAACATTTGGTGTGAGACGCTCGCCTCCACCAGTGTCGAAACGAGATTGCAATGATAAGCCTTGGTTTGGAAAAGAATGTCGAGAAAATCGCAAATGCTTTCAAAAATCAAAACGTTGGTATTTTAAAAGTAAGACGAATTCTAATAAGGCTGAATATCGCCGATGTTCAAAAGAATATAAGAAATGTCTGAATAAACATATAAACAAGTATAAAAATGAATTCTCTCACTTGGTGAGAAAAAAACCAAAATCATTCCCCTAAAGAATTCTGGAAAATACTAACAAAAAGTAACAAATATGATAATTCTGAAATACCAGACATAAAAGAATTTTTTTAACATTTCAAGCATATCAACAGTAAACAGACTACTCCTGATTGTGAAATAGATCAAGAAATTAAAGATTATGATGATCACATATTAAATGATGATATTACCTTGATAGAAGTGACACATGCTATCAAAAAGCTAAAACGAAATAAATCTTCTGGTATTGATGGCATTGAAAATGACTATCTTATTGACTCCTCTGATCTACTTGGTCCTTTGTTTGTTGATTATTTCAATTTGATATTCTCCACAGGAATAATGCCTGAAGCATGGTTGACTGGCACTATCAGACCTATATACAAAGTTAAAGGCCAGAAATTAGACCCCAATGTCTATAGACCAATCACTATTTTAAGCTGCTTTTGAAAGCTTTTCACTAGTATATTGAACAACAGACTGAACATTTTCTTGTAAACAAACAATATTTTAACCCCTGCGCAGGCTGGTTTTAGGAAAGAACATTCCACAAACGACAACATATTTGTTTTGAACATGCTTACTCAGATTTTAAAGACCTGTAAAAGAAAATTATATTGTGCGTTCATTGATTTTTCTAAAGCTTTTGATAATGTATGGAGGATTGGACTTTGGCATAAAATAGTTAACAATGGAATTACGGGTAAATTTTTTACGCTTATACAAAACATGTATGCAAATATCAAATCTTGTGTATGTTCAAATGATAAGTTCTCAGAATATTTTCAATGTTATTCGGGCGTCCGCCAAGGGGAAAATCTTTCGCCTCTTTTATTTTGTTTATTCATAAATGATTTAGAACAATTTCTCATCGATGACAGTTGTAAAAGTGTTATGCTCGAGAATGTAAACATACAGTTATGTCTATCATTTATTGTACTTCTTTATGCCGACGACACTGTCCTGTTTGCTGATTCCGCATCCGAACTACAGAGTACCATAGATTATTTTAGCAAATACTGTAAAATCTGGAAATTAGAAGTGAATCTTGATAAAACGAAAGTCTTAATTTTTGGAAGTGGCCCTGCTAAGAATAGTAAACTTAATTTTGTCTTTGAACAATCTCAAATTGATATTGTAGATAACTATACTTATCTTGGAGTGACATTTAGTAGAAATAGGAAATTTAATCTATCAATAAAAAACCTTGCAGCAAGCGCATCCAAGGCAATGTTTTGTCTTTTAAAAAAATCTAAAAATCATAATATCCCGTTGGACTGTTTACTTAAGGCATTTGATGTTATGATAGCCCCAATTCTTTTGTATGGCTGCGAAACTTGGGCATATGAAAATTTAAAAATAAAGTGAAAAAACCCATTTGAAATTTTTGAAATTGGCCAGCGGCTTACGAAATTCTACCCCTACTTTTATGGTATATGGAGAACTCGGAAGATTTCCTTTATATATCACTGCAGCTAAGCATTTTATTTGTTACTGGCATAAACTTAATAATCCTGGAATGCAGCAGAAATTATCAAAACTGATCAACAATTATGCATATGCACAAAGTATCTTTGAGAATGATTTTGATCCCTGGATGCATCATGTTAAATCTTTATTAGATAAATGTGGCTTATCTTTTGTATTCTATAACACTGTAAGCGTACCATGCCAATGGCTAGTTTCACAAGTGGAGACTGTATTAAAAGACCCGTTCCAACAAAGTTGGAAAGCTGATATTGAAAATAGCTCTAAGGGATTTTACTATAAACATATTAAAGATACTCCCATATTTGAAAACTATCTTCTCTTCCCAGCTTATATTTACTCTCCTATTTTGAAATACAGAACCTGTAAGCACAATCTCCCGGTAGAAACTGGTCGTTGGCATGGTATCGCTAGAAAAAACAGAACATGTAAACTTTGCAATTCACCAGCAATAGGCGACGAATTTCATTACTTATTTAAATGTGAAGCCCTTACAGACATTAGATTGAAATATTTACCAACTAGACATATGTACTTCCCCAATTTATCAACATTGAAGAAAATATTTAATAGTAGAAATTCAAAAGAAATAAGAAATCTATCCAAATATCTGATAGTATTAGATAAACTCTTTGTCAAAAATGGTTAAACCTCAATCAGCTCTTTCTATAGACAACAAATCACTTAACAGATCTTAATTTATGGCATTATTATGTTTCATTTTAAACTGATCTACCTGTCATTTTGTCATGTATATTTATATGTATTTAAATGGATTTTGTTTGATTTTCTCTTGTACCACCAAACGTGGTTATTTGAGAATAAACTGAACTTGAACTTGATTCGCGAAGTTTCGCTCTCAAACCTGGGACTACTAGCTGCACCCATTAAGGGTAGTTATGTAAATGCAATCACCTGAGAGAAGTACAGAACAAGTAACATTCTTGAACACTAATACCACAATCAACTGTGAGAAAAGGATGCGAGAAGCAGCATTATCCGTTGAGATGTATGAATCCAATATTTAAAAAAAGGTTACGTCATGAGCAGGATGGGAGAAGTAGCTTTACCAATTACTTGCAAAGTATATATGCCCATAAAAACATCACATTTTCTTATCGTATTTCATCATGGCTGAGAAAGGTACAAAATTAGATGGTAGGAGACCAAGTGGAGAATTGTTGCTGGATGGATATAGGTATCTGAGACGAACTGCCAACAGGAATGGTACCATTATATGGAGATGTCAGTGCCTGAAAACAGCCTCAGTCACTACAACAGCAGATGGGACTGTTGTCAGAAGAGGGGACAAACAGCATACACATCCAGACCAAAGCTCTATTTGTTCCTATATCCTTACCAGTAATGTCAAAAAACGGGCACGAGAAGAGCTGACAAGTGTACCAAGGTTCAATGTCAAAATTGATATAACTGGCTATTTCAATGTCAAATTTGGGACTGTCAAAATCAGGGCTAAACCTATGTGGATATTGATGGATACATTCCTCGAACAAGGTAATAGCCTGACATTGTTGCGAATTTAGTCTGTTTTATATCTAATACATGTATTTGCATTTTGTTTTTATTCATTTGTGGTAGCATTCAACAGAATCATTTGTTTTCGCCGTGTAGCGTAATGAGACAGACAACATACACTAGGTCATACCTAGGGCGTGTGTGAAATATGATTCATGTTGGCATTCTATAGGTATCCTCACAATCTATTCTCTGCTTCTCGGTAGACACGTTTCCTGGGAGGAGGTGGTGCGCCAACGTCAATCTGTGCCCTCTTAGAGCGATCTGATTTCTCCACCTAGCATCCTAGCATTATGGGTAGCATCCATTATCTCTAGCCAAGTATCTTGGACAGCATCAGGAGGAAGCAAGGCCAAACCACAAGCTCTTCTCACCCATTTTTTCACATCAGGATCTTCTTTGTATGCCACAGACAGACCCAGCTGTTGTGTTATTCTCCATATAGCTTGATCATAATGAAACAAACATCCTCTGGTATCAGCTTCAGGAAACTCTTGTTCTGCTGCACGTATTGCTGCAGGTTCAAATTCACTCTGTATTGTTGTTGGAGCCAGTGGGTGGTTCAGTCTCTGCTGTATTTCTGTCTTGATGCACCTGAAGAGTCTGGCGTAGGTATCCCGGTGGCGATCAGGAAGAAGAGCAAAGACAAGAGGATATGAAGATGACCCAGACATCGCATGTATAATATAAACTTGATCCCAAAGGTCAGGCAAGCTGTGAATGTCCCATCCATGTAGATTGTTTCAGCAAACTGTAGGGCCACCAACTGTTCTTCTGTAGAAAATGCATTAATCCTATCCTGGTCACCATCACTGAACAGCAAAAAACTCGCCTTACACTTTGTACTTGAACATTTCCAATATGTGCACGACTGTCTTACAACATGACTTTTGTACAAATAGCCATTCACAAGGATATGTTGCGTTCCTTTCTGAGACAATACAAACTCCACTTTCACTAAACCTGCCATGATGATGAAATGAAGCACGTTCAACATCATATATATATATATGTTTCAAATTTATTAACTAACTGCTCCCTTCTCTACAAAATCTCAACTCTGCTAAATCTCTACTATTCTTCTGTTCCTCCAAAGTTCCTGGACTATTCAATTACATCTATAAAGTACATTACAAGAAAAACAGTCAGGTGATCAGGATCATTATCTGTTTTTTCAGTTCAGTGCACATGCTGGGCTATCCTATTACATTAAAAAGGGGAGATGAGGGTTGTTGTTTTAACAATGTGTGGTAGTATTGGGATGTGGATGTTTTGGGATGTGGAAGTTTTGGCATAGAACCCATTCTATAAAATGTCTAGATATTACAGTCATGTTATAAATACACTATAAGTATAAGCAGATCGTATGCTTTTTATTAAGTTTTCTAAGATGCCTAGCGGTTAGAACAATCGAAAAAAATACATTATCAGGCAATAAAGGTATTGTTTTTTGGAATCTTTTGGAAATATGATATTTCCAAATTGGATTTTTATGGAAATCACCATTTTCTTTCTTGTGGGTATCATTGACCGATTCAGTTAACCCATTTAATTAGCCTACTCAAGTCCAATTAGCAATTTATTACCTATCAATTAAGCGGTGCGAACAGCATACTGCCAGAAATGGGACAACACGCTGGACCAATTAAAAGGTGTGATAATCTACTGCCAGAAATGGGACTAAATCTTTTCGAATAGGCGATCACCGTGATATTAATAATAGGTTCCTGAGTTCACGGAGAAACATGAAGGTACATGTAAACACTTTTACACTGAAACAAATAAAAAAAAAATACTTGCAAAATATTCAGTCCCCAAAGTTAGGTTGACAGACTATATAGCTTTATATATTCAGCCCTACCCAATAAATGCACGCTGTAAAATGTACTTTAAACGTCAACATTGCAACGAAATCAACATGTCAAATGTCCGAATTAAGAAAGGATAGAGAAAAACTCTCAGCGTAATGGACAATGGGCACACACATCTTAATCTGTTCAAGTTTAATGAAACGCCACATAAATAGTGTGATTAAAACACACCCTGCTTCAAGGCAAGCAACAACTCTCCAGTGCACAGAAAATGCCACCCATACTGTTAATGTAGCAGGAGTACACATGTGTGTAAAACATAAGAACTGATATTAGTATCTCCTTTGTATTTCTATTTACCGACAATTTGTGTTTACCGACTAAAGCAGGACAGTATATGTTACCAGCAACATTCATTGCACGTAACCGACATCCAGACTTTGAGTTACCGACATCCTCGCGCGATTTTAAAAATGATTATTTTTCAACACAAAGACATCAATAAGCAAATTCAGTGCATTCAATGTATACGCACCATCAAAGTTTATCAGTGTGCTAAATAATGTTGATTGTATACATGTGGAAGACTGCTAATTCAAAGGTAATAATCGCCAAGCGATCTTGTCTGCCGCCATGTTGTGACGCTGGTAATGTGCATTACAAGCATCACCTTAGATACAGTGATTATATGTGTGGGGACGTTCTCGATCGTAGCCTGTGTCGGTAACTGGGGTCAGCCTCAGCAAAACTAACACTCACACAACATTCTAGGTCAGTAGAACGCTCATATATGAGCGCTGGCATGACCTACAAACCTCACTCTGCTTGCAAAAGTTCCGCCGCTAGCCTGCTCAAACACCACCAGCTGGAGTCTTGGTCCAGCGCTCTACCATCATGCTGGCTGGACGGCTGTCAGTCACAATGCAAATTTAACATGCCTAAGCTGGCGAGCAAGTCTATTTTTAGGCTCCGTACTCAGCTCACTTCAAGAATAAATCGTTCAAACACCAAATGAATATGCTCCGAAGTCATCATCATAACATCTATGGCATCACCCTCAACAAACCTCCTTATCACCCATGGACACCAAACGATGGATTTCAAACGATGGTATTCACACTTATGGCTATGGATACCAACAGTCAGTCTAGACCTCGACTTGTTGGGAGTTTCTAAGATCCCCTATAAAAGAAACTCCACTCAGCACGTCGAGGCCTAGACAGTAGTGTAGTCTATTATGTCCCGAGAGCTAGTGGAGTGGAGATTTCATTTGCCGCTCAGACTGTTAAAGCCCCTAAATGAAGCTATCTAGAGGGGATGTAATAGAATCACCATTATGTATACTACTCACCCCCCAATTCACATACCATTTTAACATGGTAGGGGACCAGTCCCTGGATAATTTTATTTATCATGGGACCCTCTATTATCGCGGTAGTTAATGTTGTCGCCATCGGGATTATGAACTGACATTTAGCATTTTATATATATTTTCAGTTGACTGATGTTTAATCTTCATTTCTGTCACAAACAATGTGACACATAGTCGCAACTCGTTTAATACCATTGCGGCAATTCCGATTGTCTCGTTTGACCCGGAAATTGAAGCAACTCTCTATTATCGCGGTATTGTTGTTTTCTTACTATGGCACGCGGTGCAAGCAGATGACACTGTGAAACGTTTACTAAGACAAGTAACGAATCTAAATAGCTTGATCATTAAAAAGTATTTAGGAATTTCATTCACATTAGTAATACCATCATGTTTTTAACCCAAACATCTGAAACTTCTATTCATTTGGATACAAGGTAACAATAACGTTACAAAATATTGGTTTTTCGCCTTAAAACGTACCATACAAGTTGCTGGCTTGTGCAGAGTGAAGTTGCATAATACGTCACTTCCTGTTATATTTTTAGCTTGGAAAATATGCAAATGACCTTATAGTTGTCTCAGGATTACTCTGACGAAGTGAGTTTTGATTCATGCTAGATGTAATGGCAGAAGGGGTCATACCAGTTTCAAAATGTTCTAGAACTTACTGTAAAGATGAATGCTTTAATATATCTACGGTTAGACATGACATTCCTTTGAAATAAATGACTTTTTTAAGAGCGATGAATATATTTTACGTAATTTGCATATGTAAACAGCCGATGCGGGGCGTGGTGTTTCTGCTTTCCCGATGTTTTCGCGTGCCGCGATAATAGAGAGTCCCAGTATAATTTTTAATAATTATGTGGGATGGCCTAAAAGTCGGGCCAAGAAAAGTCGGGCCGGGCCAACGGGTAATACTAAAAATGGATTGCAGAATATTAAAAAGAAACCTGCACATCCGGGTAGATACACTTCCTGCCTTCACAAATGCATAGTTTGATTGAAAATGTATAGTTAACGATGAAAAAACACACAACAATGACTACATACAGAGATTCCCATAGATAAGACACCGTCTTGTTGTTATGTGTTTTCCTTGATATGTCTATGTGGAAAGGTCGCTTACTTCTCTTAGCATGTGACATCCTGGGGTCCTGGGCAGGAAGTGACAGTGTTTTGACTGCTTTTCTTTCCTTAATTAAGATATTGGGGTTCCCTCATTAACCTTTATTGTCTCATGCTGAATCAGCACAGGATGTTTATTTTAAAGAGAAGTGGATATTGGCGAGTGTCAGTGGGCAAATATGACATGATTATGTTTGTTAAAAGAAATCTTTTAAATCACAACCTTTTGTAACATGTAATATCAAGGATCAAACGTAAAAATCCTTATGTGTTTTCATTGTAAACAATACCAGCCCAAATCAGATAGCCAGCACGTATGCATATGCTTATATTTACTTATAATACGGCACCCATGAAAGGCCACCTCCTCGTGGTGGGTGCTGGGTAACGCTAAGCGCCTTTCAACCCCCCGTTGTGGACCCGGGGGGGATATTTTGGTCCACCAACCCGTTTGCCGTGGGTTGCGCCCCTGTGTCGGTGGAGGACGGGAGGCTGGTGGTTGAGGGCACTGGGAGCCTGGAACCGTGTTCCTTTTGTACAACACACCACTTTGCCCCTTACTTCACCTAGACGGGTGGTAGAACTGGCCCGGTTCTATCAATCGGCTGGTCACGCCATGCCCTGTGCGTGGACAACATTCCTCAGCAATTATTGTACATTTTTGTACATTTTTGACAATGAATGTTATTCTTGAAATTATTATACTGTGTATGTTTGCCTAGAGTCCTATGCCAGAAGGCGGTGGCTCATGGGCCAATCTAGTGATGTTGACCTCCGAGTGATGTATGTCTCATATTCCTTGTCATGGGCCGAACCAGCCTGGCATTGAATTGGTAGATAAATACAGCTATTCGTGTCATATTCTCTGGAGTATACCATCCCTGTATCCCTGGTGTCAGCATTTTGGATATCCGGTGCTATTTGACACCGTCCTTGTTGACACTCCATGGTGGGTGGGGAGCAGGGATGGCGAATATTTTTCCTTTCATCATGGCTCTCCAACAAGCTGGTTCAACTCGACATGAAAAAGCGACGTTTGGACGAACTAGATCGTCCATCTGACACTCACGCCATCGTTGATTCCTGGGCTAGATTTCTAGTAATTGAGGCTACTGATTTTTTGCCCATCAAACTGAACCCATTTGCCGTGTCAAAAGCTATCTATGGGATTTGTGGGGAGGTGAAAAATGTCACCCGTCTCCGTAGTGGCTCACTTCTGGTGGAGTGCGTACGGAAACAGCAATCTGTAAATCTTATGACTGTCAAAACATTTGCCAACGTAGAGGTTTCTGTGTCCGTGCACAAAACTCTCAATTCTTGCCGTGGTATCATACGTGACAGGGCTCGCTGTCTGTATGATATGACTGAAGAGGACATTGCTACCGAGCTTGCAGATCAGGCGGTTACAGCGGTTAAACGTTTCACCATTAAAAAGGATGGCATCGTAACCAAAACCAATACTTATCTCCTAACATTTGCCAGATCATCTTTACCACAGTCAATAAAGGCAGGCTATCTTAACATCGGGGTGGATGTGTATGTCCCCAATCCACTCCGGTGTTATAAATGTCAACAGTTTGGTCATGGGACTTACTCATGCCGTAATCCTGCAGTGTGTTATCGCTGTGGAGATCACCATGACGGCACGGGCTGCGAGAACGATCCCAAGTGTGTCAACTGCAAGGAGACGCATCCTGCTTCTTCTAGGTCATGCCCTATATATCAAAGGGAATCGAAGATAATGAAAATAAAATGTGAACAAAACCTTTCCTATTTTGAAGCCAAAAAACTTTTCACCAGTCAATCTTCAACTCCATCAAACATGACATATTCCACCGCAGTTAAACGTTCCGTAGCAATGTCCTCAGCTGCATGTCAGACTGACTTGACCTGGGTCAAGTCAGACAAACCTGTGTTTTCATCCAACACACATGCTTCCCTACCTAAACAACCTACTGCCTCACCCACTATGTCCACGTCTGAGTCTCAGACAGAAATTCAGTCTGAGTCATCACAGATGACTGCTCCGCAATTAGCTACATCGCAGCCTGCCACTGATTTAGTGAAAAAGAAGAAAGGAAAAAAATTGAATAGGAAAGAAATACCTGTCGTACCTTTACCTTTAGAGGTTCCTTTACAGAACACTTTTGGGCCTCTAGACATGGAGGTGACCCTGTACTCACAGGATAAGCAGAGGGGCTTACCCCCTCACATTCTCGTGAAAGATCGCCAATTGAGCCACCATGAGTCAATTGGCCAATATAATTCAATGGAACTGCAGAGGGCTTAAAAATAACTTCAATGAGATACAATTACTCATACAAGATCATCACCCGTCAGCATTCTGTCTCCAAGAGACATATCTTAAAAATACAGATAATTTTAATCTGAGACAGTATAATGCTTATCATTCTTTTTCTCCTCCAGGGGATCGTGCAACTGGAGGCGCTTCTATTTTGATACATCACAGCGTTATTCATAGCCCTGTCACTCTAAATACGGATCTTCAAACGGTTGCTGTTCGCCTGACTCTGCACCTTGCCCTGACATTGTGCAGCTTATATATCCCTCCCTCTTCTACTATCCGTCAGACAGATCTTCAAAATCTGTACGATCAACTCCCTAAGCCATGTGTTATCATGGGCGATCTTAACGGACACAACCCACTTTGGGGAGGTGTACATACCAACACTAAAGGTAAAATCCTTGAGGAATTCATTTCTGATAATAATTTATGTATTTTTAATGATGACTCAGCCACTTACTTACATCCAGCTACGGGAACATATTCTTCCCTGGATCTATCACTTGCAGACTCCATCTTGTATAATGAATTCGAATGGATGGTACATGATGATCTATGTGGGAGTGATCACTTCCCTGTCATTCTCAAGACAATCAACCCTGGTGATGATCCACCTTTATCCAGAAGGAACTTCGCCAGGGCTGATTGGTCATTATATGAGACATTATGTGCTGATCACTTAAAACATGATGTTTTTGCGAACAGCGAAGATCCGATACAGTTGTTTTCCGATTTACTCAATGACATTGCTGACCAAACTATACCTAAGTCCTCTGCAGTTCCACATATTCGCAAGCCATGGTTTGATAATGAATGTAAACAAGCCAGAAAGAGCAGGAAGAAAGCTGAAAAATATTTTCGGCGACACCCTGCTGTCCATAATTTGAATAAAGTAAAAATTTTAAATGCCAAGGCTCGACGTACATTTAAACAGAATAAGCGTCAGTCTTGGAGGAAATATGTTTCTAAAATAAATTCACGCACACCGATTTCAAAGGTGTGGAACATGATCCAAAGAATTAAGGGTAAAGGTTCCAAATCTACTGTTCACCATCTGAAGGATGGTGACAATATTTTAACTGGTAAGTCTGACATTGCCAATAAGCTTGGTGAAACACTCGCCAAACACTCTTCTTCGTCAAATTACGTCCCTGAATTTCAACAATATCAGAAACAACAGGAGAAGAAGAGAATAAATTTTAACTCGGACAATGGCGAAGATTATAATGAATTATTTTCATTACATGAGCTCCATACTGCCCTTGAGCAAGCTCATGACACAGCAACAGGAGCTGATAATATACACTATCAGCTCTTGAAGCATTTACCAGAATCATGTTTGGAAACTCTTCTAAATATTTTTGACACAATATGGACTTCAGGGAATTTCCCACCTTCGTGGCGTAATGCCATTGTAGTCCCTATACCAAAGCCTGGCCGGGATCATACCGATCCGTCTAATTACAGACCAATCTCTTTAACGAGTTGTGTCTGTAAAACCATGGAACGAATAGTAAATAATCGATTAACATGGTATCTTGAAACCAATAACCTAATAACAAATATTCAATGTGGTTTCAGGAAAAATCGTAGTACCATTGATCATTTGGTACGATTAGAATCCTTTGTCAAAAATGCTATAGTTAATAAACAACATGCAGTATCGATATTCTTTGATCTCGAGAAAGCGTACGATACCACCTGGAAGCATGGCATTTTAAAGGATTTACATGATTTTGGTTTAAGGGGTCGTTTACCTCTTTTTATATCACAGTTTTTAACAGACAGGCAATTTCAAGTCCGAGTGGGTTCATCCCTGTCTGACCATTATAACCAGGATCAGGGTGTCCCACAAGGTAGTATTTTGTCTGTAACATTGTTTAGTATTAAGATTAACAGTTTATCAAAGGTTTTAAACGATTCAATTGATGGATCACTTTTTGTGGATGATTTTAACATTTCTTGTCGCGGTAAGAATATGCATACTATTGAACGGCAACTACAGTTGTGTTTAAACAAAATAAATAAATGGTGTCTTGAAAACGGCTTTAAATTTTCTAAATCAAAAACTAATTGCATACATTTCTGCCGTAAATATAAACCACATAAAGACCCAGAACTGTTTTTAAATGACACTCCCATCAAGGTTGTAAAAAGAGGCCAAGTTCTTAGGTCTCATTTTCGACTCTCATTTAACTTTTCTTCCGCATATTAAATCTCTAAAAACTAAATGCCTGAAGGCACTCGATTTATTGAAAGTCGTGTCTAATTCAAGGTGGGGAGGGGATCAAGCTACGCTCCTACACCTTTACAGATCACTTATCCGCTCGAAGCTTGATTATGGCTCCATCGTATATGGTGGAGCCTGTAAAAGCAACCTAAAATTGCTGGATTCTATCCATCACCAAGGCCTAAGACTTTGTCTTGGGTCCTTCAGAACATCTCCTGTTGACAGTCTCTACGTCGAGGCAGATGAGCCTTCTCTTACCCAACGCCGTATAAAATTATCATTACAGTATATTACGAAGCTATATTCTAACGATTCTAATCCTGCGTTTCACTGCATCTTCACTCCTCTTTATGAAGATTTATATAACAAAAAGCCTTCTCTTGTTCCGCCTCTTGGGCACAGAATTAAACCATTCCTTTCTGCTGCCGGCATTGAGCTGGAGAATATATCTCCTTCTCGTCTTCTTTCTTCTCCTCCTTGGCAATTGGTGAGGCCAGACGTTGACTTAACATTAACCACATTTAAAAAAATCCGAAACTAATGATTTACAGTATAAACAAGAATTTAGTCAATTAAGAAATAAATATAATACCTATAAATCCTTATATACAGATGGATCCAAGGATGGTGGCGCGGTTGCTTGTGCCACTGTCATTGGGTCCAAAACAATATCTTCCAGACTACCCAATAACAGTTCAATTTTCACAGCTGAAGCAAACGCAATACTAACAGCTCTTAAATATATTAATAAACACCGTAAATATAAACAATATATCATCTTTTCAGATTCTCTTTCTTGTCTTCAGGCTATTAAAAATCTTTCTTGCAAACATCCACTTTTATTAGAAATTATTGAATTGTATAATGAGCTTGCTACTGGCCAATGCGACATCGTCTTTTGTTGGTTACCCAGCCACGTTGGCATTTCTGGGAACACGATGGCTGATATTGCTGCTAAGGCTGCACTCAACAAATCTGTGACACCACTTCTGATCCCATACTCTGATTACAAAGCTTGCATTCGATCTTACATCCGTGATCTGATGCAAAGAAGTGGGACACCCAAGTAGGTATCAATAAATTACATGCAATAAAACCCTATATCGGTTACACTTACTTGGGTTGTCAGTCCAGATTTGAAGAGGTCATCATACGACGATGTCGGATTGGCCACACAAGATATACGCATGAGTACCTATTGAAAGGTGAGGATCCTCCGTTTGTATCCCTTGTGATGAACGAATCACGGTCAAGCATGTCTTGCTTGACTGTGTTGAATATTCCATCACAAGGGATATTTATTTCAAAGTAAAACTATGAAGGATCTTTTAGTCATATAAGTTCTCATTTACTTATTGCCTTTTAAAAATTAGACTTGCTAACTGATTTGTAAATAGATATATATTTTATTATTGGTAGTTTAAATTAATAACTGATATTGTTAGTGGCTGTACCCTCAAAGGGGGTTGAAGTAGCGTAAAATTATTGTCCTCCTGAGAGGGTACGTAAGTCCCAAAACATTTAGTCAATTTAAGTGTACCAGGTTTTTAATCGTAGAATATTTGTACTTTTAATTTATGGCTAGGTTTCTCTTCTGTCGCCAATGGCTGAAGGGATGGTGTAAATCCAGCTAGGGTCCATGCAGGAAGCAAATGTACTGTAAGTCCCCATGGTCCCTAGTATGGTGATCTACCTTTAGTTGTTGGCGATCAATAGCCTGTTTTTATATTGTATCGTCTTGTATAGTTCAAATGTTTTAGATTTAGTTACTAGTTTTATATCTATATCTGTGATAATCTAGTTATTTTACTGTCCTTCGTCGGCAGAATTTTATAATTTCACTTAAATTGTCGATATATTTATAACTTGCTTTAGTCACGATATGGCTGAAATATTGCCGATGTGACTTAAAATCTTAACTCACTCACTACTTATAATACACATGAAACACAAAATGGTATTATATCTACCTAAATACCACTTCATAAAGTAAAGTAAAATTGAAGCCCTTTTCTCTCTCCATTCCCAACGATTTTAGGAAAAAAGTCCTCGGAAAACAAAATCCTCAATCAAAAGTGTTTAGTCTATGTTCGGCCCGACTTGGCCCGTGCTGTCAAAAACAACCTAAACCTCATACATGTATCTTAAAATGTGCTTATATCCATAGATTAGTATTATATCTACCTACATATCACTTCACAGAGTCTCAAAGCGTAGTATTTGAAGTGAAAACGTTGCTGAAACTGAAGCTATCTTTTCTATATATTCTCAACAAAGACACTGTATCACAAGCATTCGGTCCGCCTTGGACCGGGCTCTCAAAAACATCTTAAACCCTACACATGTATTCTGATTTGTGTTTAAATCAATAGATTAGTATTATATCTACCTAAATATCAATGTGTGATGTTACAAAATGCCACATGTAAAGATAGCTGGTTCATTTAAGTGAAGCCCTTTTCTCTCTCCATTCACAACATAGCCTCAATCAAAAGTGTTTAGTCTCTGTTCGGCCCGACTTGGCCCGAGCTGTCAAAAACAACCTAAACCTCGCACATGTATCTTGAAATGTGTTTATATCCATAGATTAGTATTATATCTACCTAACTACCTCTTTATAGAGTCTCAAAGGGTTGTATTTGAAGCAAACACGTTGCTTAAAGTGATGCCCAGTGTTCAGTCTAACTCTGCTCGGGCTAATGAAATTAATACACTTGTTATTACACCTGTATCCAGCTTGCTTAATTGCCCCTTGTCTAATTGCAAGCAGCTCGGTGTTGTGATTCAATTAAGACACTCCATTGTTGCCCTTAATTACCTGTCAGAGGCCTTCCATGTTATTGATTACTCCACCGTTTCTTCATAACGTATTTCACAGATGGGCATGTAATCACTGACAAAATTAGAAATGCTAACTTGAGACATTTGTTTATATATATATAATTAGAAGAGAATATAATTATAATTATAATTATATATGGAGAAGATCCGTGTCGTGTGATTATTTCAGAAACTTCTTCTTATATATATATATATAATTATATATGCTTCCACTCGTGTTATGCTGCGTATGGGATTTATGAATTGACTACAAATAGGCGGAGCTTTCGGTAAGTAGAAATAAATTTGAAAATGCATCAAAAACTAAATTTTGGGTGGAAAACATCGAACAGTTTGGAAATTGTTTATCTAAATGCATAGGACATGTAAATAAAGACTGTTTACAACCAGTTTAATGTTTTCTCTTTGTTTTGTCTCGGTGTATGTCGGAAAGTAGCAATGTCATTTTCACTGATGGATATAGAAATTGAACTAAAATCAACTGACATTTTTATTCAAAGAAAGCACATCACAAATGTTCAAAACGCTTGAACTATTTTGGTATTTTTATGTATTCGTAGGTAACATAATACATTTGTTCTGAAGATCACCCCTTTAGGTCCTCGACGCGGCTGGTCACCTTACCAAGGTGAAGTAAATACTTGATTGTGGTTGGTTAATCAACGTCATTCAGAGGTATGAAATCACATTATATACCTCTGATTTCCAATACAGTATGTATTTATGTTTTTTAGTCACAATAACACGGCTATGGTAGAATGGAGATAAAATTATAATAGCTCTAAATTTTGTATTTCAAAACCTCACACTACGCGTTCGTTTTTAATTCAAATTTAGAGCTATTATAATTTCGTTATAAACCTCTAATTTTCCAACACAATATGTTTATCTCCTAAATGGACATCTGCACAAGTTCACTCCCTTAACACTAATGTGCTATGATGTGATATGATGTGAATATCATTGTGATCGGAAAATGACAAATAACAGAATAAATAAATAACACAAATAACAGAAATAAATTCTTTTTGTCCTTCAACTACTCCTACTGGAATAGACCACTTTTAGATCATAAGGGTGACACTAGTTTACCATTGCGTAATCAACAGTGAACAGACCATGAAATGTTGTTTTAAGACTATAGGCGAATTGGGATGTAGGCGAAATGAGAACATGCGACAGATATAGAAAGCCGGCTGAAGCTATTCATGACATGATTTACATATCAGTAACTTCGTAAATATCAGAAGGTATTAGCTAAAATGAGACATGTTACGGAATTGCCATATGAGATGTTATGGTTATATAATTTGAACATACGAAAGTATAAAAACACATCCACGGCAATGACACTGTGTTGTCCAGCTCAGGCTCAGGAGAAATGTGTTGTCACTGTGAGAGCTTTGCCACGCAACGGTTACTCGGAGATGCCGTTTCGGGATGTTGTAAACTTCAAGCGTTTCAGATAATAAATCCTGTTTCCCCTGAACACACATACAGACAATAGAAGTATTAGAGAGAGCAGTGGTTTAAGTTGTTTTTGACAGCACGGGCCAAGTCGGGCTGAACAGAGACTTAACACTTTTGATTGAGGCTATGTTGAAAAATGAGAGACAAGGGCTTCACTTTAACGGAGCAGTTTTCTTTACATATTGCATTTTATAACATTACAAAGCGACATTTAGGTACATATAATACTAATCTATTGTTTTAAACACATTTCAAGACACATCTGTGAGGTGTAAGGTGCGTTTGAGAGCCCGGGCCAATCGGGCCAAACGCTTGTGATACAGTGTCTTTGTTGAGAATATGTAGAAAATATAGCTTCACTTTCAGCAAGGTGTTTGCTTCAAATACAGCGCTTTGAGACTCTGTGAAGTGATATGTAGGTAGATATAATCCTAATCTATGGATCTAATCACATTTCGAGATACATGTGTGAGGTTTAAATTGTTTTTGACAGCACGGGCCAAGTCAGGCTGAACAGAGACTAAACACTTTTGATTGAGGCTATGTTGTGAATGGAGAGAGAAGGGCTTCACTTTAACGAAACAGTTATCTTTACATGTGGCATTTTGTAACATCACACATTGATATTTAGGTAGATATAATACTAATCTATTGATTTAAACACAAATCAGAATACATGTGTTGGGTTTAAGTTGTTCTTGAGAGCCCGGGCCAAGGCGGACCGAACGCTTGTGATACAGTGTTTTTGTTGAGAATGTGTAGAAAAGATAGCTTCACTTTCAGCAACGTTCTTGCTTCAAACACTACGCTTTGAGACTCTGTGAAGTGATATGTAGGTAGATATAATCCTAATCTATGGATGTAAACACATTTCAAGATACATGTGTGAGGTTTAAGTTGTTTTCGACCGCACGGGCCAAGTCAGGCTGAACAGAGACTAAACACTTTTGATTGAGGCTATGTTGTGAATGGAGAGAGAAAAGGGCTTCACTTTAACGAACCAGTTATCTTTACATGTGGCATTTTGTGACATCATACACTGATATTTAGGTAGATATAATACCAATCTATTGATTTAAACATATTTCAAGTTACATCTGTGAGGTGTAAGGTGTGTTTGAGAGCCCGGGCCAAGGCCGACCAAACGCTTGTGATACATTGTCTTTGTTGAGAATATGTAGAAAAGATAGCTTCACTTTCAGCAACGTTTTTGCTTCAAACACTACGCTTTGAGACTCTGTGAAGTGATATGTAGGTAGGTATAATACTAATCTATGGATGTAAACACATTTCAAGATAAATGTGTGAGGTTTAAGTTGTTTTTGACAGCACGGGCCAAGTCAGGCTGAACAGAGACTAAACACTTTTGATTGAGGCTATGTTGTGAATGGAGGGGAAAAGGGCTTCACTTTAACGAACCAGTTATCTTTACATGTGGCATTTTGTGACATCATACATTGATATTTAGGTAGATATAATACCAATCTATTGATTTAAACATATTTCAAGATACATCTGTGAGGTGTAAGGTGTGTTTGAGAGCCCGGTCCAAGGCGGACCAAACGCTTGTGATACAGTGTCTTTGTTGAGAATATGTAGAAAAGATAGCTTCACTTTCAGCAACGTTTTTGCTTCAAACACTACGCTTTGAGACTCTGTGAAGTGATATGTAGGTAGGTATAATCCTATTCTATGGATGTAAACACATTTCAAGATAAATGTGTGAGGTATAGGTTGTTTTTGACAGCACGGGCCAAGTCAGGCTGAACAGAGACCAAACACTTTTGATTGAGGCTATGTTGTGAATGGAGGGGAAAAGGGCTTCACTTTAACGAACCAGTTATCTTTACATGTGGCATTTTGTAACATCATACATTGATATTTAGGTAGATAAAATACCAATCTATGGATTTAAACACATTTCAAGATACATCTGTTAGATGTAAGGTGCGTTTGAGAGCCCGGGCCAAGGCGGACTGAAAGCTTGTGATTCTGTGTCTTTGTTGAGAATGTATAGAAAATAGGGCTTCATTTTGAGCAAGGTGTTTGCTTCAAATACTATGCTTTGAGCCTCTGTGAAGTGATATTTAGGTAGATATAATGCTAATCTATGTATGTAAACACAAATCAGAATACATGTGTGGGTTTTAAGTTGTTTTTGAGAGCCCAGGCCAAGGCGGACCGAACGCTTGTGATACAGTGTCTTTGTTGAGAATATGTAGAAAAGATAGCTTCACTTTCAGCAAGGTGTTCGCTTCAAAGACTACGCCTTGAGACTCAATAAAGATGTATTCAGGTAGATAGAATACTAATCCATGGATTTAAATAGAAATCAGGATACATGTTTGAGGATTAAGTTGTTTATGATAGCCCGGACCAAGTCGGGCCGAACAGAGACTTAACACTTTTGATTGAGGCTATGTTGAAAAATGAGAGACAAGGGCTTCACTTTAACGGAGCAGTTTTCTTTACATATTGCATTTTATAACATTACAAAGCGACATTTAGGTAGATATAATACCAATCTATGAATTTAAACGCAATTCAAGATACGTGCGTTACGTTTAAGCTTTATGCTTTAAATACGATGAATAGTGAATTTATTGGGTGGTTGGACATAGATGTAAAACATTTTCGGGCCGATGGAAATGTGTATTGGAATTGACTGAAGTATTTATACGTTTTAAATCCTGTTTCGTTTAACGATTTCACTTTTAGACGTAACCTCGGTCAGCCAGTTCACAGGTTTCTCGTCTTCTTGAGTTTTAGCTGATTTACTCGTAATAAAGTTATTATGGTACACGTGTTTGTGGCTTCCGATTGATCATTATTATCCTGAGTGTATGTTGCATTAATTAATTGTAGGCATGGTTTTCGTTAATGGGTTTATTAGCCAATAATATATTTGGCCCGGCACGACTTTTAGGCCATCCCTAATTATGTGCTCACTCTCACCACCTCACCCATATGTTGCAAGTTCTCATTTGTCCATGCTCACCCCCCTCCCAATCCCTCCACACACACAGTAGCGCAACACCCGTCAAGGGCAATAGATGACTTGGCCCTAAAAGTAGCAGTGGCTGTGAAAATATAGATCTCTGATCGAAAATAGGACATGAGCGCAAATGATGACATATGTTTTACAAAGCTAGCTAATGGAATCCATATGTTGCTCCAAAACAACTACATATTAAAACTCACCCGAAACCGCAATACAACTCTCGCGGTTTCAGTCCCAAGTTGACATTTCGTCCTGTTTTTGTTTGGAATGTCGAAAGGAATGCCCGATAAATAGCAGCCTTATAAAGTTTCGCCTCTTCGTTTCCATATTTCGCCAGAGGTTCCAGATCTCTTTCATAGCACTTCTTCGAAAATAGGATAATCTTCAAAACAAGAAGTGCAGTCGTCAGTTTCCAATACGTGACCACACTAACAAAAGGCCCATTCAAAATATTGCGCTTTGTATCACTTTCTACTCAATGGCGTACACACAAGAAATGTCAACAAACTGCGCGGACTCTCTGGTATGACGTCACACTCACATACGGCTAACCGCTACAAATAAAAATATGCATACGAGTGGGCGGGGTTAAAGTGGTTTTAGTTTTGGTGTATTTTATGATGTTTACGATTTTTTTCATAAATGGATGGTGCAGATGTGGTATATATTCATGTTTGAAAGACATTATGTAATAAAAATGCATTATGTTTAACCTTTTTAAAAATCCTTTAACTGTATATACCTTCATACCTTCAGCATTGTTTTTGATGCGGACTGACTGGTTGAAGACACACCAACTGACCACTGTGAAGATGGAATGATCCATCCACTGTCGATTCATGTAGTCACAGAGCTGAACCAGCTTCTGCGACGACACCCTCATCTTCAACTGGCGGAAGACCGGTCTGATGTGTGCGGCTTGAAGGAAGGCCAAAGCCATCAGCTTCCTGATGAATTTGTGCACTGCGTTGATCTCACGATATGCTCTCATATATCTCTAACAATTAAAAAAAGGAATACGAACATTTGAATAAGAAAAGAATATGAAGGGAAGATGACTGTGAAAAGAATAGGAGCTGACGATGACTATGAAAAGAATGTGACTATATGAATATGATGAATATGTGAATAAATGAATGTGAGCCTGAAGTCCAAGTTCCTGGCAATGTCGCCAGAAATGCCTTACATGTGGCGGCTTCAAAATCCATATCATTATACATCGGACTTGGGGCGGACGGGGCCGATATAACGTTACATTTGCGGCTATATAACCACCGGTATACGTCTGTTGTTACCTTAAATGTAGAATGGTCTTAAGTGTAAAATAGTCATGAATATTCATCAGTGGGCGGAGATCCTACGCACAACTTCTCACTTAAACACGGAAGTGTCTCTACTTCTGCCGAGTCGTGTCAGGTTGAATAACGTGCAACGAGGGTACATTTCTTGCTGAACAACAAAATATAAACAGCCTTGGAACTTCTTTAATGCAGTTTAAATATTTTAGGAAAAAATGTTCATATCGCCCTGTTAGTTAAAAGTTCAATAGTAATTTGTGTAAGCAATGGTGGCATTAGAGCATCAGGGACTCTATTCTCATCATGTTTACCATAGCTGTTCTGTCTTGGAAAATGAATAATGGGAACGGTGTATTAGAACAGTAAATGCTCCTTTTTGTTAAAAGTATGCTATAAGTCCAGTACAGCAGCTGGTAAAAGTACTATGAAGAAACACCTTAGCAAAACGCACGTAAGACCCCCGGCCATCTTACTTACACAATTCATCGTGTGCCCGCTGCTGCTGCTGCTACTATACTACTACTACTACTCTTTACATTGATGATAGATAAATACATCTAGTGTCAGTTATGTATCAGTGTATGAAAGGGTTTGACTGACACATGTCATCGTATCCCAATTGCGTAGATCGATGCTCATGAAGTTGATCATTGGATTGTCCTGTCCAGACTCGATTATTTACATACCAGCACCTTTAAGTGGAATATTACTGAGTGAGGTGTAAAACTAAACTCACTCACTCACTTTACTTTAATGAATCAATGATTTCAGTTAATCCATATTTTAACTTTAATAAGATATAATACAGCCCCGTCCTGGCAGAACCTGTTTTGTTTCCATAGTGTAGATTGGCGTGTACCTGTAGAAAATTTGAGAGAGTTTGAATTATACTCTTTTAGCACTGTGGAGAGTTGTCTGCAGGTCTCTTCCTCAACTGACTTTGGTGTTTGGTAATCAATGCTTGGGTGATGTGCCATGTTCTTTATCAGTAAACTTGAAATATAGGTGTGCTTATACAGTATGAATGAGAATATATGTATACAGGATACATTTAGTTAACCACAGTGTACCAAAGGTAAAATATACAAATGTGTTTATGTGATTCTTAAGACCTTAGAAGTTTAAGTAAATGTTTGGTACATATTTTTGAAGTGTGAAATGAGAGGTAGTTGGTTATGATGCCTCTATCAGTATCTTGCCAGTCACATCACAATCTAGGACATCAACTGTACACATTTGCATTGGACAGGGAGTCAAACCAATATATGTGGCATCACAAGCTAATCCTTGTACCACTCAGCTATCCAGTGCCCTGCATTTATATAATCACACCAGGGTATGAATGTGTGTGTGTGTGTGTGTGTGTGTGTATGCAAATCTGATGAATTGATAACATAAATATCTTCTCACAAATATGTATTTTATACTTATCCTGACTCATGCTCTTTTGCTTGTCTCCTTCCTCTTGCGAACGTTAGTGGAACACTTGTATCTCCTATTGAAGCTCCCTTCAATAAAAACAGACGTAAAATCCCTACTCACCACGAGTTATCTGTGCGGCCGTTTTGGCGGGAAAGCGGCGCCACCGTACTCCCATGCTTCATTCTCTCCGAATTATGAGCCTGACACTTTAATTTACAGGGAAATCCAAAGTGTCTAGCGGGGAGGTTGGGAAGGCTTACCTCATGAGTCAGGATAAGTATAAAATATCAATTTTATTCAGAAAATTACATATTTTTCCTTATCCTGACTCATGCTCTTTTGCTTGTAGAATCCGACGGATTTGGTGGTGGGTCAAGCCACTTCTGGATTTCATGTAGTGATTTACGTCTTGCATACCCCCCTATGGGAACTTCATGGTAGCACTTCTTTTACTGCTAGGCTCTGCTGCTGCTGTAACCCTTCACTTCCAGCTTTCTCTGATGGGGGGACCACAATTGTTAACTTTTGGTCCTTGCTTCTGTTAACATTTCATGTGGATTTTGCAACTCCATCTCTTGATGCGAGCATCAAGTGGAGAAGCGACCCTTTCCTGTACGAGTATGTCCTTACAAGTACTGGGTCATATCACTTATGCTAGTCTGTCCTAGACGTGCATATAGACTCTAAAGCTGAACTCTCCTGAGTGTAGGCTTTTGCAAGTCATGTGATAAAAGGGCGAGACTCTGTCTCAGTGCCTTTGTGGAACTGACAATTGTTGTGCTACAACAAGTTGGCCGAAATGGTGAATGCCGGAGCCGTCCTCGGTGGCGATGTCCCTCAGGTAGTGGTTGGCAAACACCATGTCCCATTTCCAGAAGCAGCCCTCCATTATCGTCCTGATAGAGCGATTCCCATGTAGAGCGAGCGTTGACGCCCGAGCTCTAACTTCATGTGGGTTGGAGGCCCTTGGAGGATCAAATCCTGCTGCTTTGTAGGCCCGTAGTATGACAGTTCTGATCCAGATTGATATCTTAGTGCGGCAGACCTCCGTCTGTGTCGCTGTGGATATCGAGACGAAAAGACACTTAAATTCCGTCTCCTGGACCTGGATCGTTATAGGTAGACTTTCAATGCTCTCACTGGGCACAAGGATCGGTCCTGCGTATCCTGTGGTCCAAGGACTGATGATAGTGTTGGGACGTGGAACTGTCTGTCTGGATGACCTGGCAGTTAATTCTTTGCTATGAAGTCCCATCTCAGTCCCATATGCACGATGTTTTGATTTTCATCAAATCGTGTTCTCTCGAAGTCCAGAGCAGGTATTTCCGACATCCTTGCTGCTGTTGCTAAGGTTATCAGGAACAGCGTCTTCTGCGTCAAGAACTCGAATGATGTTCTCTATAATGGTTCGTAGATGTCACTAGTGAGATGTCGTAGAACTACGTTGAGGTCCCACACCGGAGCTTTAAATCTCTGTTGTTGGTCCTCCAATTAAAAGGGCGTAATAAGGCCAGTAACTCTGGTACTTTCGTCAGTTGCACTCGTCCTCATGGCGATAACTGACCTCAATGCCGCTAGGTATGTTTAGAGTGTTGACCCTTTTAACCGCTTCGTTTGTCTAGGTGACAAAGGTAGTCCGCCACTTGAGGATGTGTCGCTTTCATGGCTGTGAAGCCGGTCCTCGAAGTGTATGTCTCGAAGCGTCGCCACTTGTCGTCGTACAAGTTGCGTGTAGACTTGCGTAAAGCTAGTGTGACTGCTGTCGCTGCCCTGGTGGAAAATCCTCACTTGTTCAAGCATGCCTTGATACAGTCCACACGTGTAGCCGGAACACCTCTGGGTTGCCGTGCGCCTGCTTTGTGTGAGGATGTACTAGTAGATTCGTCCACTCTGGTAGTTGCAGTTGAGGCAGTCTTGTATGAGAATAGGGAACCATATTCTCGCTGGGCAGTAAGGCGCGCCCCAAGTAGTTGGAGGTCTCTCATCTGACTGATTTTCTGCAACACCCTCGGTATTAGAGCTGGTGGTGGAAACGCGTAAGCGTTTAGTCCTTGCCAGGAGATGCTTAGCGTGTCCGTTGCCCATGCCCGTGGATCTGGTATTGGTGAGATGAATGTTATCAGTTGACCCTTGTGGCGAAGAGGTCTATTAATGGTGCTCCCATCTCTTGTATGATCTGCTTGAAGATGAGCATTCTTCAAAATGCTGGTCCAGTGGAGTATGGCGTTTATCACTGCTTTCATTTCCAGCATGTGGAAGTGCAGATCTTCTCTGCTATGGTCCATATCCCAGCTGACACATCGTTGTCGAGGTGTACTCCCCAATCTTGGTGTGCTCCCCAGTCCGGGAGTCCGAAGGGGTCCGGATGGTCCAGTTGTACATTCACGAAGACCTGTAGTGGGCGTAGTTGTAGACTCCCTCTGCGTGTCATGTCTTGTGCTGACGTGAGAGGAACCAACAGACTCTGCCACTTCGTAGTAATAACGGAGAGAGTAGTGCTTGAGATACAAGGACTTGTATCTATATCCTACGATCTTGAAACCCTTGCCGTGTCCGTAAGGGAAATGAAGCGATGTCCGACTCTGTGACTGCCATCGTTGTGAAGTCTATATAAAGTCGTCTGGCTGCCATCACCCAAAGTCCGGCCAACGTATGTTTCTGCAAGCCGTCTGATGAATCGTCTTCAATGATGACAGGGAAGGTCTCTAACCTCGTGAAGGCAGCCAAATCACGTAGGTCCCGTCTAACTGGACTGTAATTGAGGCCTTCCTCTCTCGCTGACAGGTTGTTGTCACTAGTAACCCATTTCTTGACCGTCCGACATCTGCGCAGGGCGTTGTCTCTCATGGTCCAATCAAAATAAAGCATTTTGATTCCTTTGGCTTGCCGGGCGGTGACGTCACCGGTGTAGCAGGAAAAAAGGTCCTTGTAGAATCTAGTGCCGCCGTTGATATCTGATCACCTCTCGGTCTTGTCCGTAGCCTTCCGGAGTTACACGAGTGACCACGTGTATCGAGGGTTGAATGGTAAATGCGTGAAATATTTCGGCGCGAAATATTTCGCCACATAATACCGATGTAGGTAGGCTGTTTTCCTGGCTGCTGTGACTGTTACTTCAGTCCTGAAGATAATGTCGTCGCCCTTTATACAGATGATCAGCTGAAATCTGCACGTTGTCAGTGCTGCTCTTGTAGACTACATACATCTATCTCAATGAAGCGTCGTAATTGTAGAATTAATGCTGAACTTTGTTGTAAATTTTACTCAGGGAATCGTTGACGAGTATGTAGTTACCTAGCCTTAGTAAGGCTGATGTTGAACCACGCCAGTGAGAATATCTGCAGATCTGTACGGAAGTGAAGATCTCTATAAGGCCATGAGTCTTCTAAAGTAGATATATCAATCTATGTGAATCCCGTCCTGGATTCAGTCTGAAGATCTGTGCCCGGTGATGAATTCGGACAAGAGTACCCCTCTTGAACTTTATGACATGCTCTTCAGTCTGTGTGCCGACGAAGATCTTTACCTTCTAGGGTGATGCTAGGTCCAGTCGCCCTCGTGTCTTGGTTGAATAACCTTGAAGATCTGCGTAGCGATCTGCATGGTGGTCGGCGTGGTGTGACTGTATGGCGCCTTGCGTGTAGGTAATCGTCTCGTAGTCCGGGATTGCCTTCCTGGCAATATATTCCGAAATGGTGATTCCCGTGATGATCTGCGAGGTGTCGTTGATGCCTTGATGTAGGTAGTCGTCCTGAAGATCCTTTATTAGGCTCATCATCTGTTGACGGTCTCTGAAGATAGCGACGTCCTTCCCGCAAGTTGTAGACAACATGTAGCGTTCTGTTGAGAAGCTAAGTACTGCGACGTCTCTGCGTTGTAGATGGCCTGTGCGAATGCCTTCGCACAGGCTCGGTGATGACATGTAGCGTTCTGTTGAGAATCTAAGTACTGCGGCGTCTCTGCGTTGTAGATGGCCTGCGCGAATGCCTTCTCGAAAGGCTTGTTGACGGCATGTAGCGTTCAGTTGAGAGACTAAGTACTGCGATGTCTCTGCTTCACTGGGGATCTGCGTGGAGACCTGCGTGACGACCTGCGTGGAGGCCTGCGTGAAGACCTTCGTGGAGGCCTGCACGGAGACCTGCGCGGAGACCTGTGTGTAGATCAGCGTGGAGAGGAGCCGGGTGAACTGCGTCTGTAAGGAGACCTGCGAGGAGGTGAGCGTCTCTTGGTTCGCGAATGCCTAGGTGAATCCCTCGACGATCTATGCGATGTTGAAGATGTCTTTGAGGCTGTGTCCAAAGTCCTTCGCGAGTGCCTTCGCGAATGCTGATCATCTGATTCGGCATCTGG
The DNA here is from genome assembly GCF_003918875.1 of Haliotis rubra. Lineage (NCBI taxonomy): Eukaryota > Metazoa > Mollusca > Gastropoda > Lepetellida > Haliotidae > Haliotis > Haliotis rubra. The sequence continues at coordinate 26,159 of NW_025765575.1, read as the reverse complement.
GGATAGGCGGCATCTGGGGATAGGCGTGTCGTCCTTCTCGAGTGCCTTCGCGAATGCTAATCATCTGATTCGGCATCTGGGAATAGGCGTGTCGTTCTTCGCAACGCAGGCTGGTTGACGACCTGAAGCGTAGATCTGTTCCCGGTCGTCACGTAGCTGGAGGGCCTCTCTGAAGCATCGTCTGCGTTGGAACCTTCGCGAAGGTCCGGGTCCGTTCTGCAGGCTGGTTGTTGATCATGCGATGCTCTTCTCATTGTGAAGCGCCTCTCCATCATCTCCAGGGCTGCATGAAGTCCCCCGGGTTGAATGTCTGCGGTGAGAGATGAGCTGCCCTCTCTGCGTTGGTAGCGATATGGCCCAGGGATCTCTCATCTGCCGTCAGTGTAGATACTTCGGACTGCGTAGACAACTGCGCTGATGTTACGTTGCTGAGGCCCGCTTCTACTGGTTAGGTATCTCGGGGCTTCTTTTTCTTCGTCTGCGAAGATTGTAGAGCTGCCCTCTCTGCGTTGATAGCGATATGGTCCGGGATCGCTCATCTGCCGCTCTCGGACTGCGTGCTGTATCTCTTGGATGATCAGCAGCGGCTCATCATGAAGTCATCTCACTGCCATCGGGACGATGTCTGCGGAAAGGTCATTGTAGTCTGCGCAGGAGTCCCCGTAGAGCTGCTAGGCGTCGTAGGGGTTTGAGGGTTCATTCTGCGTAGAGGATGGCTTCTTCTTCTACATCTGTGTTGAGGGGTTGTCCGACGTACCGAACGCTTGTTATGTGGAAAGTATGTTCCAATTATTGGCGAGACACCTACACTCCAAGGTATTCAAGCTGGTTTTGGAATCCTCGAATCCCGGGCTAAGACGAACGCTTGTAATGTAAAATGTATGTTCCAATTATTCGCGAGACCAATACACTCCGAGCTGTCTAATTCTTGCAAATACTACCCGAAAGGGTTATATATTGGTATTTAGGTAGAAACATTGTCGCCTACAGGTGCAAACTCGTTTTTTACAAAAACTGAGGTATTCAAGCTGGTTTTGGGATACTCGAATCCTGGGCTAAGACGTACCGAACGCTTGTAATGTAGAAAGTATGTTCCAATTTTTCGCAACACCCCTACACTTCGAGCTGTCTAATTCTTGCAAATAATACGTGAAAGTGTTATATATTGGTATTTAGGTAGAAAACATTGTAGTCTACAGATACAAACTCGTTTTTTACCAAATGTGAGGTAATCAAGCTGGTTTTGACATCCTCGAATCCAGGGCTAACACGTACCGAACGTTTGTAATGTAAGAAGTATGTTCCAATTATTCGCGAGACCAATACACTCTGAGCTGTCTAATTCTTGCAAATGCTACCTGAAAGTGTTATATATTGGTATTTAGGTAGAAACATTGTAGTCTACATATACAAACTCGATTTTTACAAAATGTCAGGTAATCAAGCTGGTTTTGACATCCTCGAATTCCCGGGCTAAGACGAACGCTTGTAATGTAGAATGTAAGTTCCAATTCTTCGCGAGACCAATACACTCCGAGCTGTCTAATTCTTGCAAATACTACCCAAACCGGTCATATATTGGTATTTAGGTAGAAACATTGTAGTCTACAGATACAAACTTGATTTTTACAAAAACTGATTTATTCAAGCTGGTTTTGACATCCTGGAATCCCGGGCTAAGACGTACCGAACGCTTGAAATGTAGAAAGTATGTTTCAATTATTCGCGAGGCCCCTACACTCCAAGCTGTCTAATTCTTGCAAATACTACCCGAACGGGTCATATATTGGTATTTAGGTAGAAAACATTGAAGTCTACAGATACAAACTCGATTTTTACCAAAACTGAGGTATTCAAGCTGGTTTTGGCATCCTCGAATCCCGGGCTAAGACGACCGCTTGTAATGTAGAAAGTATGTTCCAATTATTCGTGAGACCAATACACTCCGAGCTGTCTAATTCTTGCAAATACTACCCGAAAGGGTTATATATTGGTATTTAGGTAGAAACATTGTAGTCTACAGATGCAAACTCGATTTTTACAAACACTGAGATATTGAAGCTGGTTTTGGCATCCTCGAATCCTGGGCTAAGACGTACCGAACGCTTGTAATGTAGAAAGTATGTTCAAATTTTTCGCGACAACCCTACTCTCCGAGCTATCCAATTCTTGCAAATACTACCTGAAAGCGTCATATATTGGTATTTAGGTAGAAACATTGTAGTCTACATATGCAATCTCGATTTTTACAAAATGTGAGGTAATCAAACTGGTTTTGACATCCTCGAATGCCGAGCTAAGACGTACCGAACGCTTGTAATGTAGAAAGTATGTTCCAATTATTCGCGATACCAATACACTCCGAGCTGTCTAATTCTTGCAAATACTACCCAAAACGGTCATATATTGGTATTTAGGTAGAAAACATTGTAGTCTACAGATACAAACTCGATTTTTACACAAACTGAGGTATTCAAGCTGGTTTTGGCATCCTCGAATCCCGGGCTAAGACGTACCGAACGCTTATAATGTAGAAAGTATGTTGCAATTATTGGGGAGACCCCTACACTCCAAGCTATCTAATTCTTGCAAATACTACCCGAAAAGGGTCATATATTGGTATTTAGGTAGATAACATTGTAGTCTACAGATACAAACTCGATTTTTACAAAATGTGAGGTAATCAAGCTGGTTTTGACATCCTCGAATCCCTGGCTAAGACCTACCGAACGCTTGTAATGTAGAAAGTATGTTCCAATTATTCGCGAGACCCCTACACTCCGAGCTGTCTAATTCTTGCAAATACTACCCGAACGGGTCATATATTGGTATTTAGGTAGAAACATAGTAGCCTACATGTGCAAACTCGTTTTTCACAAAAACTGATGTATTCAAGGTGGTTTTGGCATCCTCGAATCCCGGGCTAAAACGTACCGAAAGCTTGTAATGTAGAAAGTTTGTTCTAATTTTTCGCGAGACCCCTACACTTCGAGCTGTCTAATTCTTGCAAATAATACCTGAAAGCGTCATATATTAGTATTTAGGTAGAAAATATTGTAGTCTACAGATACAATCTCGATTTTTACAAAATGTGAGGTAATCAAACTGGTTTTGACATCCTCGAATGCCGAGCTAAGACGTACCGAACGCTTGTAATGTAGAAAGTATGCTCCAATTATTCGCGATACCAATACACTCCGAGCTGTCTAAATGTTTCAAATACTACCTGAAAGTGTTATATATTGGTATTTAGGTAGAAACATTGTAGTCTACATATACAATCTCGATTTTTACAAAATGTGAGGTAATCAAACTGGTTTTGACATCCTCGAATGCCGGGCTAAGACGTACCGAACGCTTGTAATGTAGAAAGTATGTTCCAATTATTCGCGAAACCAATACACTCCGAGCTGTCTAATTCTTGCAAATACTACCCGAACGGGTCATATATTGGTATTTAGGTAGATAACATTGTAGTCTACAGATACAAACTCGATTTTTACAAAATGTGAGGTAATCAAGCTGGTTTTCACATCCTCGAATCCCTGGCTAAGACCTACCGAACGCTTGTAATGTAGAAAGTATGTTCCAATTATTCGCGAGACCCCTACACTCCGAGCTGTCTAATTCTTGCAAATACTACCCGAACGGGTCATATATTGGTATTTAGGTAGAAACATAGTAGCCTACATGTGCAAACTCGTTTTTTACAAAAACTGATGTATTCAAGCTGGTTTTGGCATCCTCGAATCCCGGGCTAAAACGTACCGAAAGCTTGTAATGTAGAAAGTTTGTTCTAATTTTTCGCGAGACCCCTACACTTCGAGCTGTCTAATTCTTGCAAATAATACCTGAAAGCGTCATATATTAGTATTTAGGTAGAAAATATTGTAGTCTACAGATACAAACTCGGTTTTTACAAAATGTGAGGTAATCCAGCTGATTTTGACATCCTCGAATCCCGGGCTAAGATGTACCGAATGCTTGTAATGTAGAAAGTATGTTCCAATTATTCTCGAGACCAATACACTCCGAGCTGTCTAGTTCTTGCAAACACAAACTGAAAGTGTCATATATTAGTATTTAGGTAGAAAACATTGTAGTCTACAGGTACAAACTCGATTTTACAAAATGTGAGGTAATCAAGCTGGTTTTCACATACTCGAATCCCGGGCTAAGACGAACGCTTGTAATGTAGAAAGTATGTTCCAATTATTCACGAGACCAATGCACTCCGAGCTGTCTAATTCTTCAAAATACTACCCGAACGGGTCATATATTGGTATTTAGGTAGAAAACATTGTAGTCTATAGATACAAACTCGATTTTTACACAAACTGATTTATTCAAGGTGGTTTTGCATCCTCGAATCCCGGGCTAAGACTACCAAACGCATGTAATGTAGAAAGTATGTTCCAATTATTCGCGATACCAATACACTCGAGCTGTCTAATTCTTGCAAATACTACCCGAAAGGGTTATATATTAGTATTTAGGTAGAAAACATTGTAGTCTACAGATACAAACTCGATTGTTACAAAATGTGAGGTAATCAAGCTGGTTTTCACATACTCGAATGCCAGGCTAAGACCTACCGAACGCTTGTAATGTAGAAAGTATGTTCCAATTATTCGCGAGACCCCTACACTGCGAGCTGTCTAATTCTTGCAAATACTACCCGAACGGGTCATATATTGGTATTTAGGTAGAAACATAGTAGCCTACATGTGCAAACTCGTTTTTCACAAAAACTGATGTATTCAAGCTGGTTTTGGCATCCTCGAATCCCGGGCTAAAACGTGCCCGAAGAAAGCTTGTAATGTAGAAAGTTTGTTCTAATTTTTCGCGAGACCCCTACACTTCGAGCTGTCTAATTCTTGCAAATAATACCTGAAAGCGTCATATATTAGTATTTAGGTAGAAAATATTGTAGTCTACAGATACAAACTCGGTTTTTACAAAATGTGAGGTAATCCAGCTGATTTTGACATCCTCGAATCCCGGGCTAAGATGTACCGAATGCTTGTAATGTAGAAAGTATGTTCCAATTATTCGCGAAACCAATACACTCCGAGCTGTCTAATTCTTGCAAATACTACCCGAACGGGTCATATATTGGTATTTAGGTAGATAACATTGTAGTCTACAGGTACAAACTCGATTTTTACAAAATGTGAGGTAATCAAGCTGGTTTTGACATCCTCGAATCCCTGGCTAAGACCTACCGAACGCTTGTAATGTAGAAAGTATGTTCCAATTATTCGCGAGACCCCTACACTCCGAGCTGTCTAATTCTTGCAAATACTACCCGAACGGGTCATATATTGGTATTTAGGTAGAAACATAGTAGCCTACATGTGCAAACTCGTTTTTACAAAAACTGATGTATTCAAGCTGGTTTGGCATCCTCGAATCCCGGGCTAAACGTGCCGAAGCTTGTAATGTAGAAAGTTTGTTCTAATTTTTCGCGAGACCCCTACACTTCGAGCTGTCTAATTCTTGCAAATAATACCTGAAAGCGTCATATATTAGTATTTAGGTAGAAAATATTGTAGTCTACAGATAGAAACTCGGTTTTTACAAAATGTGAGGTAATCCAGCTGATTTTGACATCCTCGAATCCCGGGCTAAGATGTGCCCGAATGCTTGTAATGTAGAAAGTATGTTCCAATTATTCTCGAGACCAATACACTCCGAGCTGTCTAGTTCTTGCAAACACAAACTGAAAGTGTCATATATTAGTATTTAGGTAGAAAACATTGTAGTCTACAGGTACAAACTCGATTTTTACAAAATGTGAGGTAATCAAGCTGGTTTTCACATACTCGAATCCCGGGCTAAGACGAACGCTTGTAATGTAGAAAGTATGTTCCAATTATTCACGAGACCAATGCACTCCGAGCTGTCTAATTCTTCAAAATACTACCCGAACGGGTCATATATTGGTATTTAGGTAGAAAACATTGTAGTCTATAGATACAAACTCGATTTTTACACAAACTGATTTATTCAAGGTGATTTTGCATCCTCGAATCCCGGGCTAAGACTACCAAACGCATGTAATGTAGAAAGTATGTTCCAATTATTCGCGATACCAATACACTCCGAGCTGTCTAATTCTTGCAAATAGTACCCGAAAGGGTTATATATTAGTATTTAGGTAGAAAACATTGTAGTCTACAGATACAAACTCGATTGTTACAAAATGTGAGGTAATCAAGCTGGTTTTCACATACTCGAATGCCAGGCTAAGACCTACCGAACGCTTGTAATGTAGAAAGTATGTTCCAATTATTCGCGAGACCCCTACACTGCGGGCTGTCTAATTCTTGCAAATACTACCCGAACGGGTCATATATTGGTATTTAGGTAGAAACATAGTAGCCTACATGTGCAAACTCGTTTTTCACAAAAACTGATGTATTCAAGCTGGTTTTGGCATCCTCGAATCCCGGGCTAAAACGTACCGAAAGCTTGTAATGTAGAAAGTTTGTTCTAATTTTTCATGAGACCCTACACTTCGAGCTGTCTAATTCTTGCAAATAATACCTGAAAGCGTCATATATTAGTATTTAGGTAGAAAATATTGTAGTCTACAGATACAAACTCGGTTTTACAAAATGTGAGGTAATCCAGCTGATTTTGACATCCTCGAATCCCCGGCTAAGATGTGCGAATGCTTGTAATGTAGAAAGTATGTTCCAATTATTCTCGAGACCAATACACTCCGAGCTGTCTAGTTCTTGCAAACACAAACTGAAAGTGTCATATATTAGTATTTAGGTAGAAAACATTGTAGTCTACAGGTACAAACTCGATTTTACAAAATGTGAGGTAATCAAGCTGGTTTTCACATACTTTCGAATCGGGCTAAGACGAACGCTTGTAATGTAGAAAGTATGTTCCAATTATTCACGAGACCAATGCACTCCGAGCTGTCTAATTCTTCAAAATACTACCCGAACGGGTCATATATTGGTATTTAGGTAGAAAACATTGTAGTCTACAAATACAAACTCGATTTTTACACAAACTGATTTATTCAAGGTGGTTTTGCATCCTCGAATCCCGGGGCTAAGACTACCAAACGCATGTAATGTAGAAAGTATGTTCCAATTATTCGCGATACCAATACACTCCGAGCTGTCTAATTCTTGCAAATACTACCCGAAAGGGTTATATATTAGTATTTAGGTAGAAAACATTGTAGTCTACAGATACAAACTCGATTGTTACAAAATGTGAGGTAATCAAGCTGGTTTTCACATACTCGAATGCCAGGCTAAGACCTACCGAACGCTTGTAATGTAGAAAGTATGTTCCAATTATTCGCGAGACCCCTACACTCCGAGCTGTCTAATTCTTGCAAATACTACCCGAACGGGTCATATATTGGTATTTAGGTAGAAACATAGTAGCCTACATGTGCAAACTCGTTTTTCACAAAAACTGATGTATTCAAGCTGGTTTTGGCATCCTCGAATCCCGGGCTAAAACGTACCGAAAGCTTGTAATGTAGAAAGTTTGTTCTAATTTTTCGCGAGACCCCCTACACTTCGAGCTGTCTAATTCTTGCAAATAATACCTGAAAGCGTCATATATTAGTATTTAGGTAGAAAATATTGTAGTCTACAGATACAAACTCGGTTTTTACAAAATGTGAGGTAATCCAGCTGATTTTGACATCCTCGAATCCCGGCTAAGATGTAAATCAATGCTTGTAATGTAGAAAGTATGTTCCAATTATTCTCGAGACCAATACACTCCGAGCTGTCTAGTTCTTGCAAACACAAACTGAAAGTGTCATATATTAGTATTTAGGTAGAAAACATTGTAGTCTACAGGTACAAACTCGATTTTTACAAAATGTGAGGTAATCAAGCTGGTTTTCACATACTCGAATCCCGGGCTAAGACGAACGCTTGTAATGTAGAAAGTATGTTCCAATTATTCACGAGACCAATGCACTCCGAGCTGTCTAATTCTTCAAAATACTACCCGAACGGGTCATATATTGGTATTTAGGTAGAAAACATTGTAGTCTATAGATACAAACTCGATTTTTACACAAACTGATTTATTCAAGGTGGTTTTGCATCCTCGAATCCCGGCTAAGACTACCAAACGCATGTAATGTAGAAAGTATGTTCCAATTATTCGCGATACCAATACACTCCGAGCTGTCTAATTCTTGCAAATACTACCCGAAAGGGTTATATATTAGTATTTAGGTAGAAAACATTGTAGTCTACAGATACAAACTCGATTGTTACAAAATGTGAGGTAATCAAGCTGGTTTTCACATACTCGAATGCCAGGCTAAGACCTACCGAACGCTTGTAATGTAGAAAGTATGTTCCAATTATTCGCGAGACCCCTACACTCCGAGCTGTCTAATTCTTGCAAATACTACCCGAACGGGTCATATATTGGTATTTAGGTAGAAACATAGTAGCCTACATGTGCAAACTCGTTTTTCACAAAAACTGATGTATTCAAGCTGGTTTTGGCATCCTCGAATCCCGGGCTAAAACGTACCGAAAGCTTGTGATGTAGAAAGTTTGTTCTAATTTTTCGCGAGACCCCTACACTTCGAGCTGTCTAATTCTTGCAAATAATACCTGAAAGCGTCATATATTAGTATTTAGGTAGAAAATATTGTAGTCTACAGATACAAACTCGGTTTTTACAAAATGTGAGGTAATCCAGCTGATTTTGACATCCTCGAATCCCGGGCTAAGATGTACCGAATGCTTGTAATGTAGAAAGTATGTTCCAATTATTCTCGAGACCAATACACTCCGAGCTGTCTAGTTCTTGCAAACACAAACTGAAAGTGTCATATATTAGTATTTAGGTAGAAAACATTGTAGTCTACAGGTACAAACTCGATTTTTACAAAATGTGAGGTAATCAAGCTGGTTTTCACATACTCGAATCCCGGGCTAAGACGAACGCTTGTAATGTAGAAAGTATGTTCCAATTATTCACGAGACCAATGCACTCGAGCTGTCTAATTCTTCAAAATACTACCCGAACGGGTCATATATTGGTATTTAGGTAGAAAACATTGTAGTCTATAGATACAAACTCGATTTTTACACAAACTGATTTATTCAAGGTGGTTTTGCATCCTCGAATCCCGGGCTAAGACTACCAAACGCATGTAATGTAGAAAGTATGTTCCAATTATTCGCGATACCAATACACTCCGAGCTGTCTAATTCTTGCAAATAGTACCGAAAAGGGTTATATATTAGTATTTAGGTAGAAAACATTGTAGTCTACAGATACAAACTCGATTGTTACAAAATGTGAGGTAATCAAGCTGGTTTTCACATACTCGAATGCCAGGCTAAGACCTACCGAACGCTTGTAATGTAGAAAGTATGTTCCAATTATTCGAGACCCCTACACTGGGCGGGCTGTCTAATTCTTGCAAATACTACCCGAACGGGTCATATATTGGTATTTAGGTAGAAACATAGTAGCCTACATGTGCAAACTCGTTTTCACAAAACTGATGTATTCAAGCTGGTTTTGGCATCCTCGAATCCCGGCTAAAACGTACCGAAGCTTGTAATGTAGAAAGTTTGTTCTAATTTTTCGCGAGACCCCTACACTTCGAGCTGTCTAATTCTTGCAAATAATACCTGAAAGCGTCATATATTAGTATTTAGGTAGAAAATATTGTAGTCTACAGATACAAACTCGGTTTTTACAAAATGTGAGGTAATCCAGCTGATTTTGACATCCTCGAATCCCGGGCTAAGATGTACCGAATGCTTGTAATGTAGAAAGTATGTTCCAATTATTCTCGAGACCAATACACTCCGAGCTGTCTAGTTCTTGCAAACACAAACTGAAAGTGTCATATATTAGTATTTAGGTAGAAAACATTGTAGTCTACAGGTACAAACTCGATTTTTACAAAATGTGAGGTAATCAAGCTGGTTTTCACATACTCGAATCCCGGGCTAAGACGAACGCTTGTAATGTAGAAAGTATGTTCCAATTATTCACGAGACCAATGCACTCCGAGCTGTCTAATTCTTCAAAATACTACCCGAACGGGTCATATATTGGTATTTAGGTAGAAAACATTGTAGTCTACAAATACAAACTCGATTTTTACACAAACTGATTTATTCAAGGTGGTTTTGCATCCTCGAATCCCGGGCTAAGACTACCAAACGCATGTAATGTAGAAAGTATGTTCCAATTATTCGCGATACCAATACACTCCGAGCTGTCTAATTCTTGCAAATACTACCCGAAAGGGTTATATATTAGTATTTAGGTAGAAAACATTGTAGTCTACAGATACAAACTCGATTGTTACAAAATGTGAGGTAATCAAGCTGGTTTTCACATACTCGAATGCCAGGCTAAGACCTACCGAACGCTTGTAATGTAGAAAGTATGTTCCAATTATTCGCGAGACCCCTACACTCCGAGCTGTCTAATTCTTGCAAATACTACCCGAACGGGTCATATATTGGTATTTAGGTAGAAACATAGTAGCCTACATGTGCAAACTCGTTTTTCACAAAAACTGATGTATTCAAGCTGGTTTTGGCATCCTCGAATCCCGGGCTAAAACGTACCGAAAGCTTGTGATGTAGAAAGTTTGTTCTAATTTTTCGCGAGACCCCTACACTTCGAGCTGTCTAATTCTTGCAAATAATACCTGAAAGCGTCATATATTAGTATTTAGGTAGAAAATATTGTAGTCTACAGATACAAACTCGGTTTTTACAAAATGTGAGGTAATCCAGCTGATTTTGACATCCTCGAATCCCGGGCTAAGATGTACCGAATGCTTGTAATGTAGAAAGTATGTTCCAATTATTCTCGAGACCAATACACTCCGAGCTGTCTAGTTCTTGCAAACACAAACTGAAAGTGTCATATATTAGTATTTAGGTAGAAAACATTGTAGTCTACAGGTACAAACTCGATTTTTACAAAATGTGAGGTAATCAAGCTGGTTTTCACATACTCGAATCCCGGGCTAAGACGAACGCTTGTAATGTAGAAAGTATGTTCCAATTATTCACGAGACCAATGCACTCCGAGCTGTCTAATTCTTCAAAATACTACCCGAACGGGTCATATATTGGTATTTAGGTAGAAAACATTGTAGTCTATAGATACAAACTCTATTTTTACACAAACTGATTTATTCAAGGTGGTTTTGCATCCTCGAATCCCGGGCTAAGACTACCAAACGCATGTAATGTAGAAAGTATGTTCCAATTATTCGCGATACCAATACACTCCGAGCTGTCTAATTCTTGCAAATACTACCCGAAAGGGTTATATATTAGTATTTAGGTAGAAAACATTGTAGTCTACAGATACAAACTCGATTGTTACAAAATGTGAGGTAATCAAGCTGGTTTTCACATACTCGAATGCCAGGCTAAGACGAACGCTTGTAATGTAGAAAGTATGTTCCAATTATTCACGAGACCAATACACTCCGAGCTGTCTAATTCTTGCAAATACTACCCGAAAGGGTCATATATTAGTACTTAGGTAGAAAACATTGTAGTCTACAGAAACATGCTCGATTTTTACAAAAACTGAGGTATTCAAGCTGGTTTTGGCATCCTCGAATCCCGGGCTAAGACGAACGCTTGTAATGTAGAATGGAAGTTCCAATTATTCGCGAGACCAATACACTCCGAGCTGTCTAATTCTTGCAAATACTACCCAAAACGGTCATATATTGGTATTTGGGTAGAAACATTGTAGTCTACAGATACAAACTCGACTTTTACCAAAACTGAGGTATTCAAGCTGGTTTTCGCATCCTCGAATCCCGGGCTAAGACGTACCGAACGCTTGTAATGTAGAAAGTATGTTCCAATTATTCGCGAGGCCCCTACACTCCAAGCTGTTTAATTTTGCAAATACTAACCGAACGGGTCATATATTGGTATTTAGGTAGAAAACATTGTAGTCTACAGATACAAACTCGACTTTTACCAAAACTGAGGTACTGAAGTTGGTTTTGGCATCCTCGAATCCCGGGCTAAGACGTACCGAACGCTTGTAATGTAGAAAGTATGTTCCAATTATTCGCGATACCAATACACTCCGAGCTGTCTAATTCTTGCAAATACTACCCGAAACGGTCATATATTGGTATTTAGGTAGAAAACATTGTAGTATACAGATACAAACTCGATTTTTACAAAAACTGATGTAATCCAGCTGGTTTTGACATCCTCGAATCCTGGGCTAAGTTGTACCGAACGCTTGTAATGTAGAAAGTATGTTCCAATTATTCGCGAGAACAATACACTCCGAGCTGTCTAATTCTTGCAAATACTACCCGAAAGGGTCATATATTGGTATTTAGGTAGAAAACATTGTAGTCTACATGTACAAACTTGATTTTTACAAAATGTGAGGTAATCAAGGTGGTTTTCACATACTCGAATCCCGGGCTAAGACGAACGCTTGTAATGTAGAAAGTATGTTCCAATTATTCGCGAGACCAATGCACTCCGAGCGGTCTAATTCTTCAAAATACTACCCTGAACGGGTCATATATTGGTATTTAGGTAGACAACATTGTAGTCTACAGATACAAACTCGATTTTTACCAAATGTGAGGTAATCAAGCTGGTTTTGACATCCTCGAATCCCGGGCTAAGACGTACCGAAAGCTTGTAATGTAGAAAGTATGTTCCAATTTTTTGCGAGACCCCTACACTCCGAGCTGTCCAATACTTGCAAATACTACCTGAAAGCGTCATATATTGGTATTTAGGTAGAAAACATTGTAGTCTACAGATACAACCCCGACTTTTAGAAAAACTGAGGTATTCAAGCAGGTTTTGACATCCTCGAATGCCAGGCTAAGACGTACCGAACGCTTGTAATGTAGAAAGTATGTTCCAATAATTCGCGATACCAATACACTCCGAGTTGTCTAATTCTTTCAAATACTACCCGAAAGTGTCATATATTGGTATTTAGGTAGAAAACATTGTAGTCTACAGATACAAACTCGATTTCTACAAAATGTGATGTAATCAAGCTGATTTTGACATCCTCGAATCCCAGGGTAAGACGTACCGAACGGTTGTAATGTAGAAATTATGTTCCAATTATTTGCGATACCAATACACTCTCAGCTGTCTAAATCTTTCAAATACTACCCAAAAGTGTTATATATTGGTATTTAGGTAGAAACATTGGAGTCTACAGATACAAAGCCGATTTTTACAAAAACTGAAGTAAACAAGATGCTTTTGACATTCCTGAATACCGGGCTAAGTTGTTCCAAACTCTTGTAATGTAGAAAGTATGTTCCAATTATTCGCGATACCAATACACTCCGAGTTGTGTACTTCTTTCAAATACTACCCGAAAGGGTCATATATTTGTATTTAGGTAGAAAACGTTGTAGTCTACAGATACAAACTCGATTTTTACAAAATGTGATGTAATCAAGATGGTTTTCACATACTCGAATCCCGGGCTAAGACGAACGCTTGTAATGTAGAAAGTATGTTCCAATTATTCACGAGACCAATGCACTCCGAGCTGTCTAATTCTTCAAAAGACTACCCGAAAGGGTCATATATTGGTATTTAGGTAGAAAACATTGTAGTCTACAGATGCAAACTCGTTTTTTTACAAAATGTGAGGTCATCAAGCTGGTTTTGACATCCTCGAATCCAGGGCTAAGATGGACCGAAGCCTTATAATGTAGTAAGTATGTTCCAATTATTCACGAGACCAATACACTCCGAGCTGTCTAATTCTTGCAAATACTACCCGAAAGTGTTATATATTGGTATTTAGGTAGAAAACATTGTAGTCTACAGATACAAACTCGATTTTTAGAAAAACTGAGGTATTCAAGCTGGTTTTGACATCCTCGAATCCCGGGCTAAGATGTACCGAACGCTTGTAATGTAGAAAGTATGTTCCAATTATTCGCGATACCAATACACTCTGAGCTGTCTAAATCTTTCAAATACTACCCGAAAGTGTTATATATTGGTATTTAGGTAGAAACATTGTTGTCTAAAGATATATACACGATTTTTCCAGAAACTGAGGTAATCAAGCTGGTTTTAACATCCTCGAATTCCGTGCTAAGCTAAGACGTACTGAACGCTTGTAATGTAGAAAGTATGTTCCAATTTTTCGCGAGACCAATACACTCCGAGCTGTCTAGTTCTTGCAAATACTACCCGAAAGGGTCATATATTGGTATTTAGGTAGAAAACATTGTAGTCTACAGATACAAACTCGATTTTTACAAAATGTGAGGTCATCAAGCTGGTTTTGACATCCTCGAATCCAGGGCTAAGATGTACCGAATGCTTGTAATGTAGTAAGTATGTTCCAATTATTCCCGAGACCAATGCACTCTGAGCTGTCTAATTCTTGCAAATACTACCCGAAAGGGTCATATATTGGTATTTAGGTAGAAAACATTGTAGTCTACAGATACAAACTAGATTTTTAGGAAATGTGAGGTAATCAAGGTGGTTTTGACATACTCGAATCCAGGGCTAAGACAAACGCTTGTAATGTAGAAAGTATGTTCCAATTATTCGCGAGACCAATACAGTCCGAGCTGTCTAATTCTTGCATATACAGGCACCCGTGAAGGGCCACCTCCTCGTGGTGGGTGCTGGGTCACGCTAAGAGCCCTTCAACCCCCCGTTGTGGACCCGGGGGGATATTAGGTCCACCAACCTGTTTGCCGTGGGTTGCGCCCCTGTGTCGGTGGAGGACGGGAGGCTGGTGGTTGAGGGCACTGGTTCCAGGAACAGTGTTCCTTTGCCCAACACACCACTTCGCCCCTTACTTCACCTAGACGGGTGGTAGAACTGGCCCGGTTCTATCAATCGGCTGGTCACGCCAAGCCCTGTGCATGGAGTATATATTTATCTTTGTAATTGCACAAATTTGATTTGGAATTGTTTCAATTTTGGTCTTGGCTCTCGTTGTTCCTTGAACATTTTTAGATTTTGAAATTTGATCTTTTGAGCTTTGCCTAGAGTCTTATGCCAGAAGGCGGTGGCTCATGGGCCAATCTAGTGGATTAATTATGTATAATTCTTCTGCTGGAGTATATCATCTGAGTATCCTTGGTGCTGCAAGTCGGAAGCCCACTTGTTTTTAGCATTGTCCTTGTGATACTCCATGGTGGGTGGGGAGCTCAGATGATGAACCATATTAAACTAACTATGGACTACACAACCGCCCTTAAAAGAAACAAACGTCAGCTTGACAGTAATGATGATGAACCGCGACCGTCCACGTCAATCGAATATTGGCCACGATTTCTTGTGATCGAGACTCTTGACAAGTCACCCATAAAATTAAACCCTTTTGCCGTATCAAAAGGTATACATGGTATCGCAGGTGACGTAAAGAATGTCAAAAGATTGCGTTCAGGCTCCCTTCTTATAGAATGTAACAGGAAACAGCAATCAACCAACCTGTTGTCAACCGAGTTGTTTGTTGGAGTTCAGGTTTCCGTTACTCCACACAGAACTCTGAATACGAGCAAAGGGATTATCAGAGATCGAGATCGATTGTTTACTGATATGACTGAACTTGACATCGTATCAGAAATGAAAGAGCAAGGAGTGACTTTCGTTAAAAGATTTACAACCCGGATTCACTCTGAAACAAAACCTACTAACACCTATCTCTTCCACTTTTCTTCTCCAGTCATTCCAAAATCAGTTAGAGCAGGATATTGCAATATCAGTGTTGATACCTATATTCCAAATCCATTGAGATGTTTCAAGTGCCAAAAGTACGGCCACGGTGTCAATACCTGCACAAACTCTGTAACATGTGCCCATTGTAGTGAGAAAACCCATGTTACTGAGGACTGCACTAACAACATTAAAAAATGCACCAACTGCTCTGGGACACATTCATCTTTTTCTAAACAATGTCCACTCTGGAAGCAACAAATGGAAATTAACAAAATTAAATTCACACAGAATATCAGTTTTGCTGATGCTAAGAAACTTGTAGTTCCCATAACAGAACCAACTGCATCGTATGCCTCAGTTACGAGAACACCCTCTGTACTCAGCCACAAAGCAACTGATATTACTGTGTCCACGTCATCAACACTGTGCCAAACTGATCTGACATGGGTGGATACAGCTAACCCTGAAGTATACTCTCCCAACCAGTCCACTCAGACTGCTGAATCACTTCCTCAAGTTCAGTCTCAATCATCTACACAGGAACAATCATCATCATCAGCAGACTCACAGTCCATACCAAAACATCAATGTCAAAAAAATGGGAAACATCAGTCCAAAGGTAAAATCAAAACTAGTAATGATTCGCACAAATGTCAAAGTGACAGAGCCTCCAAAGGTTCGAATGACAAAATCCAACTGTTAAACAAGTTCGGATCATTAGAGGACATGGATGTGTCCGAAAACATCCAAATTAGGGCACACAGCTCGTCGCCCTCAAGGAAAGCAAGGGGTAGATCCCCGATAAACCCACCGAAGAAATAGGTTCTTCACATATTATTCAGTGGAATTGCAGAGGCCTGAAGACTAATCTTCATGAACTCCAGCTATTACTTCAAGACTTCAAACCTTCAGCTTTCTGCTTACAGGAAACGTATCTAAAGCAGACAGATGCTTTTAACTTTCGTCAGTATAATGAATATCATTATTTTTCTCCACCGGGCGATAGGGCCACTGGAGGATCGTCCATCCTTGTCAGGCATGATGTTATCCATAGCCCTGTGACACTAAGAACAAATCTACAAGCAGTTGCAGTGCGAATTACTTTGAACATTACAATTACTTTGTGTTCATTGTACGTTCCACCTTCTTCAAATCTTCAGCAGGCTGATCTGCAAACTCTCTATGGTCAACTACCCAAGCCATGCATACTCATGGGCGATTTAAATGGGCACAATCCACTCTGGGGTGGTGTGACCACGAACGCTAAAGGCAAAATTTTGGAGGATTTCATTTCGGAATAATGATTTATGTATTTATAATGATGGTTCCAAAACCTATTTACACCCTGGCACAGGAACCTATTCAGCTCTTGACATGTCCATTGCAGACTCAAACGTGCTCAATGAATTTGAATGGTCAGTCCACGATGACCTCTGTGGAAGTGACCATTTTCCTACTATACTAAAGCCTGTTGCCCCATCTGATGTTCCTCCATCATCAAGATGGAATTTCAAAAAGGCTAACTGGCCTTTATATAAAACTCTGTGTGCTGCCCAACTTAAACCTGCACTTTTTTATTGATGTTCCTGATGCTCTAACGTGTTTTTCCGATGAACTGACTACCATAGCTGACGAATGTATCCCAAAGTCTTCTGCAATTCCACATATACGAAAACCTTGGTTTAACGATACCTGCAAACAAGCTAGGAAGGAACGGAAAAAGGCTGAGCATTTTTTCCGTCGACACCCCATGGTGCATAATTTGAATAAATTTAAGATTTTAAACGCTAAAGCACGGCGAACATTTAAACAAAATAAACGCCATTCTTGGCAAAACTATGTATCAAAGCTTAACTCTCGTACGCCAATGTCAAAGGTATGGAATATGATCCAAAAAATCAAAGGAAAGGGCTGCAAAGCTGGCATTCACCATCTTAATGACAGAAACCAGATACTAACTGATAAATCTGATATTGCTAACAAACTTGGTGAAACTTTATGAACCACTCTTTCCTCATCTAATTATGTGCCTAACTTCCAAAAGTACCAAAAACAGCAAGAAAAGAAAACTATTAATTTCAATTCAGATAATGGGGAAGATTACAACGAGATATTTTCTATTCATGAGCTCCATACTGCTCTTGAACAAGCGCATGATACTGCTACAGGAGCTGATAATATACATTATCAACTCTTGAAGCATTTTACCAGAATCCTGTTTAGAGACACTCTTGCATATTTTGATGATATTTGGACCTCTGGTACATTCCCATCCTCATGGCGCGATGCCATAATTGTCCCTATTCCTAAACCTGGACGGATCATACCGATCCTTCAAATTATAGACCTATTTCACTTACCAGCTGCGTTTGCAAAACCATGGAACGCATGATCAATAATCGTCTCGTTTGGTACTTGGAAACTAACAATCTTCTCACTGATATCCAATGTGGTTTCCGTAAAAACCGTAGTACCATTGATCACCTAGTACGTTTGGAATCTTTTGCAAAAAATGCCATAATTAATAAGCAACATGCAGTGTCGATCTTTTTTCTGATCTGGAAAAGGCATATGATACTACATGGAAATATGGTATTTTAAGAGATCTACATGATTTCGGACTGCGAGGCCGTTTACCTCTTTTCATATCTAAGTTTTACATGACAGACAATTTCAAGTCCGAGTGGGATCAACCCTGTCTGATTATTACAAACAGGATCAGGGTGTCCCACAAGGTAGTATTTTGTCTGTCACTTTATTTAGTATAAAGATTAATAGTTTATCAAAAGTTTTAAACGATTCAATTGATGGATCGTTATTTGTGGATGATTTTAACATTTCCTGTCGTGGTAAAAACATGCATACTATTGAAAGGCAACTGCAATTGTGTTTGAATAAAATTCACAACTGGTGTCTTGAAAACGGGTTCAAATTTTCAAAATCAAAAACAAATTGTATCCACTTTTGCCGAAAATATAAACCTCACCAAGACCCAGAATTAAATTTAGACGGTACTCCTATTAAAATTGTAAAAGAGGCCAAGTTCCTGGGTTTAATTTTTGATCAACATTTGACCTTTCGGCCACATATAAAATATTTGAAAATAAATGCCTGAAGGCTCTAGATATATTGAAAGTTGTTTCCAACTCGAAGTGGGAGGGGATCAGAAAACCCTCCTCCAACTGTATCGGGCACTTATACGATCCAAACTAGATTATGGCTCCATCGTCTATGGTGGAGCCTGCAAAAGCAACCTTTAAACTCTTAGATTCTATCCATCATCAAGGTCTGAGACTATGTCTTGGATCTTTCCGAACTTCTCTATTGACAGTCTCTATGTCGAGGCCGATGAGCCTTCTCTTTAACCAACGGCGTATAAAATTATCCTTACAATATATAACAAAACTATATTCTAACGAGTCTAATCCTGCATTTAACTGTGTTTTCAATCCTCTTTATGAGGATTTGTACAACAAAAAGGCTTCTCTTGTTCCGCCTCTTGGGCTAAGAATTAGACCATTCATTTCTGCTGCCGGCATTGAGCTGGAAAATATAGCTCCTTCCCGTCTTCTTTCTTCTCCTCCTTGGCAATTAGTGAGACCTGAAGTTGACCTATCTCTAACAAAGTTTAAGAAATCTGAAACTAATGAATTACAATACAAACAAGAATACATGCAGTTAAAACATAAATATAATACATACAAATCCTTATTTACAGATGGGTCCAAGGATGGTGGCGTGGTGGCATGTGCCACTGTCATTGGATCCAGAACAATATCTTCTCGACTACCAAACAACAGCTCTATTTTCACAGCAGAAGCTAACGCCATATTAACAGCTCTTAAATATATTAGTAGACACCGTAAATATAAACAATACATCATTTTTTCTGATTCTCTTTCTTGTCTTCAGGCTATTAAAAATCTTTCTTGTAAACATCCACTTTTATTAGAAATTATAGAATAGTATAATGAGCTTGCTACTGGCCAATGCGACATCGTCTTTTGTTGGTTACCCAGCCACGTTGGCATTTCTGGGAACACAATGGCTGATCTTGCTGCTAAGGCAGCACTCAACAAATCTGTGACACCACTTCTTATTCCTTACTCTGATTACAAAGCTTGCATTCGAACTTACATCCGTGATCTTATGCAGAAGAAGTGGGGTGCCCAAGTGGGTATCAATAAATTACATGCAATTAAACCAACCATCGGTTATACCTACTTGGGTTGCCAGTCCAGATTTCAAGAGGTCATTATGCGACGATGTCGCATTGGCCATACGCGTTATACTCATAAATACTTGCTAAAAGGTGAAGATCCTCCGTTTTGTATCCCTTTGTGATGAGAGTTACGGTCAAGCATATCCTGCTTGACTGTGTTGAATTCTCCATCATAAAGGGTAAAATATTTCAGTGTAAAACACTTAAGGATCTTTTTTACTTCTGTTAATTCTCATTTAATTATTGGTTTTAAAAGAAATTGACTTCATTGATGAATTCTGATTAACATGTTCTGTAGATAGATGTATTTTAATGATTGGTAGTTTAGATTAGTAACTGAGATTGTTAGTGGCTGTACCCTCAAAGGGGGTTGAAGTAGTGTAAAATTATTGTCCTCCTGAGAGGGTACGTAAGTCCCAAAACTTTCAAAGTAGAATTTTCACATACCAAGTTTTTAAACGTAGTGTTTTTGTTCATTTAGATTTCGGCTAAATTATCCTACAATCACCAGCGGCTGAAGGGATAGTTTAAATCCAACTAGGGTCCATGCAGGTAGCAAAGGTACTGTAAGTCCCCATGGACCCTAGTATGGTGACATACTTTCAGTTGTTGGTGATCTATAGCCTATTTTTATATTGTGTTGTCCCCTAAGGTTAAAATGTTTTAGACTCTATTACTAGTTTTACATGTATATCTGTGATGTTCTAGTTGTTTTACTGCCCTTCGTCGGCAGATTTTTATAATTTACATATATTTCATTCCAATATCAAATGTTCTCGTCACGATATCGCTGAAATATTGCCGATGTGACGTTAAATATTAACTCACTCACTCACTTGCAAATACAACCCGAAAGGGTTATATATTGGTATTTAGGTAGAAAACATTGTAGTCTACAGATGCAACCCCGACTTTTAGAAAAACTGAGGTATTCAAGCTGGTTTTGACATCCTCGAATCCCTGGCTAAGATGTACCGAACGCTTGTAATGTAGAAAGTATGTTCCAATTATTTGCGATACCAATACACTCTGAGCTGTCTAAATCTTTCAAATACTACCCGAAAGTGTTATATATTGGTATTTAGGTAGAAACATTGGAGTCTACAGATACAAAGCCGATTTTTACAAAAACTGAAGTAATCAAGATGCTTTTGACATTCCCGAATCCCGGGCTAAGTTGTTCCAAACGCTTGTAATGTAGAAAGTATGTTCCAATTATTCGCGATACCAATACACTCCGAGTTGTCTAATTCTTTCAAATACTACCCGAAAGGGTATACATTGGTATTTAGGTATGAAACATTGTAGTCTACAGATACAATCTCAATTTTAACAAAATGTGAGGTAATCAAGCTGGTTTTGACATCCTCGAATCCCGGGATAAGACGTACCTAATGCTTGTAATGTAGTAAGTATGTTCCAATTATTCGCGAGACCCTACACTCCGAGCTGTCTAATTCTTGCAAATGCTACCCGAAAGGGTAATATATTGGTATTTAGGTAGAAAACATTGTAGTCTACATATACAAACTCGATTTTTACAAAATGTGAAGTAATCAAGCTGGTTTTGACATCCTCTAATCCTGGGCTAAGTTGTACCGAACGCTTATAATGTAGAAAGTGTGTTCCAATTATTTCCGATACCAATACACTCTCAGCTGTCTAAATCTTTCAAATACTACCCGAAAGTGTTATATATTGGTATTTAGGTAGAAACATTGTAGTCTACAGATACAAAGCCGATTTTTAAAAAAACTGAAGTAATCAAGATCCTTTTGACATTCCCGAATCCCGGGCTAAGTTGTTCCAAACGCTTATAATGTAGAAAGTGTGTTCCAATTATTCGCGAAACCTCGACGCTCTGAGCTGTCTAATTCTTGCAAATACTACCCGAAAGGGTCATATATTTGTATTTAGGTAGAAAACGTTGTAGTCTACAGATACAAACTCGATTTCTACAAAATGTGAAGTAATCAAGCTGGTTTCTAACATCCTCGAATCCCTGGCTAAGACGAATGCTTGTAATGTAGAAAGTATGTTCCAATTTTTCGCGAGACCAATACACTCCGAGCTGTCTAATTCTTGAAAATACTACCCGAAAGTGTAATATATTTGTATTTAGGTAGGAAACATTTTACTCTTCAGATACAAACTCGATTTTTATAAAATGTGAGGTAATCAAGCTGATTTTGACATCCTCGAATCCCGGGCTAAGACGAACGCTTGTAATGTAGAAAGTATGTTCCAATTATTCTCGAGACCCCTACACTCCGAGACGTCTAATTCTTGCAAATACTTCCCGAAAGGGTAATATATTGGTATTTAGGTAGAAAACATTGTAGTCTACAGATGCAACCCCGACTTTTACAAAAACTGAGATATTCAAGCTGGTTTTGACATCATCGAATCCAGGGCTAAGATGTACCGAACGCTTGTAATGTAGAAAGTATGTTCCAATTATTTGCGATACCAATACACTCGGAGTTGTCTAATTCTTTCAAATACTACCCGAAACTGTTATATATTGGTATTTAGGTAGAAACATTGTTGTCTAGAGATATAAAGCCGATTTTTCCCGAAACTGAGGTAATCAAGCTGGTTTTAACGTCCTCGAATCCCGTGCTAAGCTAAGACGTATCGAACGCTTGTAATGTAGAAAGTATGTTCCAATTTTTCGCGACACCAATACACTCCGAGCTGTCTAGTTCTTCCAATACTACCTGAAAGGGTCGTATATTGGTATTTTGGTAGAAAACATTGTAGTCTACAGATACAAACTCGATTTTTACAAAATGTGAGGTCATCAAGCTGGTTTTGACATCCTCGAATCCAGGGCTAAGATGTACCGAATGCTTGTAATGTAGTAAGTATGTTCCAATTATTCACGAGACCCTTACACTCTCAGCTGTCTAATTCTTGCACATACTACCCGAGAGGGTTATATATTGGTATTTAGGTAGAAAACATTGTAGTCTACAGATGCACCCCCGACTTTTACAAAAACTGATTTAACAAAACATTCCCGAATCGGGCTAAGTGTAAACAAGCTGTAATGTAGAGTATGTTCCAATTATTCGCGATACCAAGACACTACTTATCAGCCTAATCCTTGTTCTTTCAAATACTTGCGAAAGGGTCATATATTATTGGTATTTAGGTAGAAACATTGTTGAATCTACAGATACAAACTCGACTTTTTACTGAGGAAATGTAGGGTAATCAAGAAGCTGGTTTGACTTCTCGTCCAGGGCTAAGACGTGCAAACGCTTGTAATGTAGAAAGTATGTTCCAATTATTCGCGATACCAATACACTCCAAGCTGTCTAATTCTTGTAAACACCAACCGAAAGGGTCATATATTGGCATTTAGGTAGAAAACATTGTAGTCTACAGATACAAACTCGATTTTTACGAAATGTGAGGTAATCAAGCTGGTTTTGACTTCCTCGAATCCTGGGCTAAGTACCGGAACGCTTGTAATGTAGAAAGTATGTTCCAATTATTCGGTATTTAGAGACCGCTAGACTCCGAGCTGTCTAATTAATGCAAATACTACTTGAAAGCGTCATATATTGGTATTTAGGTAGAAAACATTGTAGTCTACAAATACAAACTCGATTTTTACCAAATGTGAGGTAATCAAGCTGGTTTTGACATCCTCAAAATCCTGGGCTAAGACGTACCGAACGCTTGTAATGTAGAAAGTATGTTCCAATTATTCGCGAGAACCCTACACTCCGAGCTGTCTAATTCTTGCAAATACTACCCAAAGGGTCATATATTGGTATTTAGGTAGAAAACATTGTAGTCTACAGATACAAACTCGATTTTTACAAAATGTGAGGTATTCAAGCTGGTTTTGACATCCCCGAATCCCAGGGCTAAGACGTACCAGAACGCTTGTAATGTAGAAAGTATGTTCCAATTATTCACGATACCAATACACTCGAGCTGTCTAATTCTTGCAAATACTACCCGAAAGGGTCCTATATATTGGTATTTAGATAGAAAACATTGTGAGTCTACAGATACAAAACTCGATTTTACAAAATGTGAGATGTAATCAAGCTGGTTTTGACATCCCCGAATCCCGGGCTAGACGTACCGAACGCTTGTAATGTAGAAAGTATGTTCCAATTATTCGCGATACCCTACACTCCGAGCTGTCTAATTCTTGCAAATACTACCCGAAAGGTTATATATTGGTATTTAGGTAGAAAACATTGTTGTCTACAGATACAAAACCGATTTTACAAAATGTGGGAGGTAATCAAGCTGGTTTTGACATCCCCGAATCCCGGGCTAAGACGTACCGAACGCTTGTAATGTAGAAAGTATGTTCCAATTATTCGCGATAATTGTGTGAATACACTCCGAGCTGTCTAATTCTTGCAAATACTACTTGTAGAAAGTGTTATATATTGGTATTTAGGGTGTAGAAAAAACATTGTGAAGTCTACAGATACAAACTCGATTTTTACAAATGTGGGGAGGTAATCAAGCTGGTTTTGACATCCTCGAATCCGGGCTAAGACGTGTACCGAACGCTTGTAATGTAGAAAGTATGTTCCAATTATTCGAGAGACCTACACTCCGAGCTGTCCGAGCTTAATTCTTGCAGATACTACCCAAAGGGTCATATATTGGTATTTAGGTAGAAAACATTGCAGTCTACAAATACAAACTCGATTTTTACGAAATGTGAGGTAATCAAGCTGGTTTGACATCCCCGAATTCCGGGCTAAGACGTACCGAACGCTTGTAATGTAGAAAGTATGTTCCAATTATTCACGATACCAATACACTCCAAGCTGTCTAATTCTTGTAAACACCAACCGAAAGGGTCATATATTGGTATTTAGGTAGAAAACATTGTAGTCTACAGATACAAACTCGATTATTACAAAATGTCAGGTAAGCAAGCTGATTTTTACATCCCCGAATCCGGGCTAAGACGTACCGAACGCTTGTAATGTAGAAAGTATGTTCCAATTATTCGCGAGACCCCTACACTCCGAGCTGTCTAATTCTTGCAAATACTACCCGAAAGTGTCATATATTGGTATTTAGGTAGAAACATTGTAGTCTACAGAATGTACAAAACTCGATTTTTACAAAATGTGAGGTAATCAAGCTGGTTTTGACATCCCCGAATCCCGGGCTAAGACGTACCGAACGCATGTAATGTAGAAAGTATGTTCCAATTATTCGCGAGACCAATACACTCCAAGCTGTCTAATTCTTGTAAACACCAACCGAAAGGGTCATATATTGGTATTTAGGTAGAAAACATTGTAGTCTACAGATATAAACTCGATTTTTACGAAATGTGAGGTAATCAAGCTGGTTTTGACATCCCCGAATCCCGGGCTAAGACGTACCGAACGCTTGTAATGTAGAAAGTATGTTCCAATTATTTGCGATACCAATACACTTTGACTTGTCTAAATCTTTCAAATACTACCCGAAAGTGTTATATATTGGTATTTAGGTAGAAACATTGTTGTCTACAGATACAAAACCGATTTTTACAAAATGTGAGGTAATCAAGCTGGTTTTGACATCCCCGAATCCCGGGCTAAGACGTACCGAACACATGTAATGTAGAAAGTATGTTCCAATTATTCGCGATACCCCTACACTCCGAGCTGTCTAATTCTTGCAAATACTACCTGAAAGGTTCATATATTGGTATTTAGATAGAAAACATTGTAGTCTACAGATACAAACTCGATTTTTACGAAATGTGAGGTAATCAAGCTGGTTTTGACATCCTCGAATCCCGGGCTAAGACGTACCGAACGCTTGTAATGTAGAAAGTATGTTCCAATTATGCGGGAAAACCCTACACTCCGAGCTGTCTAATTCTTGCAAATACTACCCAAAGGGTCATATATTGGTATTTAGGTAGAAAACATTGCAGTCTACAAATACAAACTCGATTTTTACGAAATGTGAGGTAATCAAGCTGGTTTTGACATCCCCGAATTCCGGGCTAAGACGTACCGAACGCTTGTAATATAGAAAGTATGTTCCAATTATTCACGATACCAATACACTCCAAGCTGTCTAATTCTTGTAAACACCAACCGAAAGGGTCATATATTGGTATTTAGGTAGAAAACATTGTAGTCTACAGATACAAACTCGATTTTTACAAAATGTCAAAAGTAAGCAAGCTGATTTTTTACATCCCGAATCCCGGGGTAAAGACGTACCGAACGCTTGTA